>NW_027105356.1:523469-544145 GCF_000696795.3 Halyomorpha halys
ATATAGTTTAGCAGTGGTTTTCTACACGTGAAATTATAACTAATATGGAGTTATCTCTGGAAAATTCACCTAAATAAATTCACAAAATGTTTACTTATATTGATTACTTACATGTGTTAATGTCTATCAGATTTATAGTTGGTAATACTACCCTAATTAACTATAAAGCAGTCTATAATGAATATTTTTGTAGAAGTTGTGCTAAATATTTTTTACAAGTAAATTAAAAAAGAGAAGATTTTTGTTGTTTAAAAAAAAAATGGCTTTTGATGAACTGTAACCAATTGTGAGAAAAATGATTATTTTCAACTTTATGAATGTTGGAGAAGTACAGAAAATTCGCATACTATATCACATTATGAAAAAGAACTTAAAAGTTACTAGCTCAGGAGGTTGTGTCTGAGAAAAAGTGGTAATCTTAAAGTAAAATATTACAAGAAATTTAATTTAAATTATTGAAGCTGAAAGATGTATGCTGAAAAGTGAATTGGTATGTATGCGTCAATATAAATCAATATATGTATTAATTCGTTTTAGTATTTTATTCAAAACCTCTGGAGAACAATTGTGTATTTACAATTATTTAATTTCTTCGATAATACCATGGTATTACTAGATTAATGACAACAACTGGCCTTAACCTAACCCAGAGGTTCAAAATGATAACAACGAAATACCTCTTTTTTTATACCTTTTACTATCTTTTGAATCGTGGGTTATCTTACTTGGTAAAGCTTATATAGTTTTTTCCCTGCGATATGTTTTATTTTTCATCTCATTTCAAGTCCATTTAACTTTATTTCTCTATGATTATTATACATACAATGCAAATGCAAATGTTCAGTTCTTCGATTTGGAATCATATATGTCATTAGAATGCAATTCCAGATGCCAGAACCAGGAGCAATCATGAGATCAAAGAGGACTAATGCAATGTCCATAGCCTAATTACAGCTTGATCGGAAACCAGCCACATCTCCCCGTACTATTTCAAATTAGCGTTAGTCGTTGTGTAGGCATTTAGCAGTCTCTGATGGGGAAAAATGTGCTCATATCTAGTCGAGGATTTGCGCATCAGCGTCCGGCCAGTGCGGTCAGTGGTCATCTATGTTGTTTATGATATCATAATTATTACAAGTACTGTTTCTGTTTACGCATTTCTTTTTATTAAATTGATCGTTACTATGCTAAATATTTATAAAAGTATTTGTTGGATAGATCTGCTAAACAGTTAGTACCGGTTAGTACAAGGGTCCAAGAGGAGAAAAAAAGGCATAGATTTCATTCTAATCTTTGATTACTTTAATGAACACTGTGTATAATTACTAGTCAAAATTCATGCTCTGTCAACAACACTCGAAAACCTAAGAGAACATCATATAAAGTAAAGTAAATTTTCTAAAATTTGAGCTGTCTAAGTTTGATAGTTCCCGTGATATAGTTTTTAAAAAACAACGTTTCATAAGAAATGCACCGAACAATCAGTAGTTAGTGAATTTATTTTGAGAAATCTATATCTCAAAAACCATGCTATGTACAAATGTCTATTGAAACTCAAATTACAGCGAATTTAATGCACTACAAAGTAGTTTATCTTCGTAGGAGTAGTAGGTTTTATGATATTTGACAAACTAAATACACAAATTGTTAGCTTCTAATTGTTCGGGTAAAATTGTGTAAAATATCATAAATACTACTACTCCTATGAAGATAAACGTTATAAACTACTTTATAGCACGTTTAACCAGATTTTATTTGAGTACTAACAGACATCTGTATGTCGTATGGTTCTTGAGTTATATTGTTTCATTAATCAATATTTTTGTTCGAACAGCCAGAAATCAACCTTTTGTGAATTCATGTGGCGATTGTCATGAAAACTACTATTCCTAAGAAAATAAACGTTATAAACAACTTTATAGCATATTTAACTAGCTTTTATATGAATGCTAATAGACATCCGTATATCTTATGGTTCTTGAGTATAATTTTTCATAAATCAATATTTTTGTTCGAACGGCTAGAAATCAACCTTTTGTGGATTCATTTTGTTGAATGTCATGAAAACTACTAATCCTGCGAAGATAAACGTTATAAACCACTTTATAGTACATTAAATTGGCTTTGATTTGAATGTTCATAGATATCTATACGCCATGGTTTTTGAGATATATACTTCTCTTTATAAAGTCACTAACTACTCAATTTTCTGCACATTTCTTCTAAAATGTTGCTTTGTTAAAAACTATATCACGGGAACTATTAAACTTAAACAGTTCTATCATAGCTCATATTTTAGCAAATTTACTTTTCTTTAAACGATTTTCCCTCAAGTTTTCTAGTGTTCTTGATAGTTTTAAAGATACAGAGCTCCGAAGGAAAAATTAATTTTTTTAAACAGTCGTTATATTTTATTCCCCCTACCTAGACTTATTAATTTTGACTAGTAATTATACATAGTGGTATTTAAAGTAATCGAAAATTGGGGTGAAAAAAAAACCAGTTATTTCAACCCGGCTCTTGTACTAAATGGCTCAGTTTTTAATTCTAAGAAAGAATCACATTTGACAAGTGTGGTAATGACCGTGCCAAACATACCAGTTGTTGCTTTTGTTCTACCTTAACTTTTTCCAAACCGCTATCTGTAAAAAGAAAGAAATGTCGGTTTTGAGTTGTATTATGTGAGGAGTCGATAGCTTATCTCCTGCATGTAAAGTGATTTTTGTTCTGTTATATTAATTGTGTACCTTTTGGAGTCACACCCATTCTATGTAAAGGGCTTATCCCTAACTGGTGAAGAAATGGTGGTTGAGTGTAATACTTATCAAAGGTTATACAGTTTTTCATTGGTTATTTAATTTTTTTTTCATTGGTTATTTAATTTTATACAATAATGTTTCTTTTCTAATATACTCTATTTACTTTGATTTTTTTATCTTTTCTGATATATTTATTTGTTCTTTCTTTGTACAATTGTAGTGATTTTTCGTTTTAATCAATACTTTTTTGTTCCTTTACAATGAGTTTTTTTATGTATTTTTCATATTCTATATAGCTGAAAAAGAGGTCTTACAACTATAAGGAAAACAATTTATTAAAAAACATAAATACCATCACAATATATTATTTATTTAAAATTTAATGTAAAAAAAAGTATGTATACTGATTTATAAATTACATTAACTGAAAAAAAGTTTGTTATTGTATTATGTTTTTCCTCGTTTTTGATACTATGCTTTGCTGTGAGACATAGTCTTTCTAAAGTTTTAAAAATGTTTTTCGTTTTTTACCTGGAATTAATTTCATTATATATATTTTTGTCAGTTTATTATATTTTTTTAATGGATGTATATAAAAAAGTTAGCGACAGTTTGAGAAAGGAATGTACATGAAGTTCATTCACATATATCGTGACGATTAAGAATTATATATCTAGTTACAGGAACATATAAGCTACAATACAATCACCCGAATACGTAGGCTAAAAAATAATCACCTTAACTTAACACTTTTTCAGCAAATATTCACAGTAAAAAAAAGCTAGATAATTAACTATTGAATATATAAAAATTAATAAAAAATAATTAAAAAAACAACAATAACATGGAGTCTATATGTATAGATCCTTTATCTTTATTCCGAACCTAACGTTGATCACCGATGAGCAGGCAGGGACCCTGGACATTATTCCCAATCGTGAATAAATATTCATCCATATACATATATCCTCGGGATAATCCTTGGATTAGACGGCCTCAAGGAATCCATTGCCACCCCCAATGGCCTGGATTAAAATCTTCCCTAATACCTCCGCCCATTTCCCTATTTCCCGTTTTCTTTTCCGATAAGGAGCCGTTAATGGCAGTTTTCACTAATTAGGGAATATAACTTTTGTGGTGTTAGTGAGGATTCGCTTAGAAGGCTATCTTTAAGGTGGGTTTTGCCGTCACTATCAAATGGCTCTCTGTATTTAACGTTTAGTGTTTATTTAAATATCAAAAGGCTTTGACTATATGGCCTTAATTTTAGCTTAAATGTCAATAGCATTTTAATGCTAAATTTAATGTTTTGATAATTATTCGGAAAGTGAAAAATAGTAAAACAAAGTGACGGTTGATAAATATGAGGAAGACTCAGGAAAATAGAAAACAGAATAAGGATTAGGACAAAGTTGAATTATTTTGGATTCGATAGGATAAAGATATTTGAGTTTATTAAATGATTCCCTAACGGAATAAATTTGTATGGATATCGACACAGCGAGCAAATATCTGTGATATAGTCAAATTTGTTCATGTTCAAAGTAATGCCGTGTACGGGGCTTCGGGGTTTCTAAGCCCGACTAGGGGTTCCCCATATACGTATTATATTGAAATTTATTCATCTTATCATGCATTTATATTATATATTTTATTATATATTTATATTTATTTGTAATATGTATCTCTATCGGTTCCTGATGGGAACCGACTGAAAAACTATGCGCATTATTTAATTCAAACACTAGAAACTAGGGCCCCCTCGCCATGGTATGCTAGATATGAATATCTATAATTAATCATTGGAGTTCCTTTCCAACGGTATCGTGTTCACCAGTTTACTATGCTATTATATATGAGGTGGCATCAGGGATTATTGATTATAAAGTAAAGTATTTGTTACATATTTTATATTTACAATTATATATACATTACCAAGAATAATATTATGAATGAGCATAGTAGACCTATTTTCTAACACTTTTATTATTATATTATAAATTGAGAAGTACCAGTTGGGATATTTGATATTTATACTGACTCTAAGTTATTAATACTATTAATTGCCATTCAAATTACAACGGAAAAGGTTTTACTTGTTTCGGTACATCGGTCGGCTTGGCAGTTGTCGCGGCAGGGCATCCATATTCGCTTGGTCCTACAGCCTCTCGGTTGCCGCTGCTGGATCCCTCCGAGGGGTGACTTCCTTCTCTGGCATCCAACTCATCAGTCGCTCTCTCTTCCAGACTCGCTTCTTTCAGGTCTTCAATTATCCATCTCTCCCAGACTGTGTCCAACTATCAGACTCTATCCAAGACTGTCTTCAACTCCCAGACTCTCTCCGACTGTGCTTCACTTTATTCCTCCTGCCCTTTTTGCTTATTTTCTCCCTCTGCTTCTGACTCCTACTTCTTTTGATTTCTGTTCTTTGATTGGTTTTTCTATGTCCAGAGGGAGTGAGAAGGTCCAATGACCTTCGGAGAAAGTAGGTCTTTTTCCTACATTTCATGTTTAAATTAAGGCGGCTTTCTTCTTTGACTGTATTTTCCCCAAGGTTTTTAGAGTGCTAACATGTAGGATAAGTGCTGTTTTTTTGTTTATCTCTGCCTACACGGTCAATCGTCCCCAGGGGATGCATACCTTCTGTCATCTATCTATCTTTGTACATTACTTTAGATGTTTTGCCGACGGTATCTTTGGCATGCTGGCAAAAGAAATTACTTAGCGCTAAAAATTCCAGCTTGTGCCTCCCATTACATATCAGCAATATATAGTAATTTTTAATTGATGATATAAAAAATATGTATGCAATTTTATTTATTTTTTATTGTTGTATTGTTAAAAATTGTTGAGAAACCTTAATCCCCTTCGTATTCCGAAACGTTGGTGTCTTTAATATTAAATACATAAAAAAGGGGAAAAAATTAAAGTTTATGTTATTAAAAAACTCTTATACGTAGAAAGTATAGGAGTGTGGTGTATAATATGAATTCATCAAATAAATAAAATTGTACATTAACAAAACAAATAAAGTTTGTTCCAATTTATTTGAAATTATATATTTTCCGAAATAGTTTTTGTATAAAATTAATTTGATAAATAAATTAAGCCAATTTTAGACTCTCAGTCTATTCAGTTTTAATATTCCTTAGAATATTTGTATTTTTTTTTCTTAGTACTTAAGCAATTGAAAGATCCTCTTAAATTTTAATTTTAATTGAAATGATATACAATTATAAAGAAGTATATATATTACCTTTACTCTTGTATTAATCTGTTCATTTCTGGAGTTAATTTATTATGGGATTTAAATGTACATATTTTTAATGAATTTCCTTTTGAAACGACAGTTTTACTCTGAAATATTTTTTCGTATAAAAAGTGTGAGACTTTGAAAAACTCTAAGTACATCTATCCGTGGTTATGTTTACATATTGCTGACATGCTTTGATAGTGATATATCTCACAAAAAAAAAAATCAATTTTAAATGGTTGGATCTTCAATAAAATACCATTGATTGAAGTTATCCTCTGCCTAGGACGTCCTTACTACTGTCTTAAAGTTAGTAGTGTTGTCACAAAGTATCTACGACCTACGTAATTTGTTAAATATAAAAAAAATAAATAAAAGTTTTATCAGATGTGCTACAATCACAGCAAAGCAACTATACTTGATTGAGTCTGAGGAAGTGATCAATAAAAAAAATTATTTGAACAAAGAATAAAAAAAATCACCCATTATAATATAATAATATTAATTTTATGATTATATAATAAAATTTTACTTTGATTTCTCAGATGATTTTATTAACCAGTTATCAGAACATTATTAACATTTTTCTTCATATTACGGGTGAATTAAAATTATAAAATAATTAGGTTTTGATTTTCTAAAAATTGCGCTGTCGCTAGATTTTGCAAACGTAATAAAAGTAATTATAAAAGTTGTAGATAAAACTAAATTGTCGATTCACTAAAAATGTGGAATCCTGGATTTATAATGAATTTTAAAGTCACCAAAGGATCTTTAAGAAAGTTAAGTTCTTAAAAAAATAAGCCAACCCTAGCATTTTGGTAATTAAATAAATTTCTTTGTTTAGTAAAAAATAAAATAAAACTTTAGAAGTAGAATTAGGAATATTTTATATAAGAATTAAGAATTAATAACCAAAAATTGAATTGTTTTTATAATCGAATATGCTTCCCCACATGTTGTTTTTTAATAAAGAAAAAAATGTATGGAAATTTAAAATATTATACATGCTTAGTTTTAATAATTTACAAACGTGCATCAGTCGATCGTCTCCACTGGCTTTGAATTCATTGAAATCCCCGTCTAAAGTCTTAGTATTATGATACCGAAGGCCTTCGACAGTGACTTGTTAGCACATTTTGACTGTTGAAGAATAGTAGGCAATTAGTTAAATTCATGTCACGTATTCTGTTGAAAAAGAAAACTAACAAAAACAGATGACGCAAGTTTCATAAAAACGCACAAAATGTTATTCCAAAGTTTTTGTATTGGATGAGAAAATACTATACTGCTCGATCTATATTTGTTAATGATTATTATTTGATTGTGACAATCAATTAATAATATAGTTGCAAAACAAAAATGGGTTTGTATTCTATCACATTGAAGATGATGTAAATTATATATGTGCACATTTATTAATTAGGGATTATGTAGCTCATTTGTAAGGCAATGTAATAGTAACTCCGAGGACCCGAGTTAGAATCCGGCTGTGGCAGATAATTATTATCCGTTACCTGTAGCCGTTGAGTCAGCCCTGTGAGTTCGGGAGCCCTCCGGGATCTAATCAGCCTGATGAAGTGCGTAGCCCTAAGTAGGTAAAACTCTGGCGACGAACATGATTCTGATCACACCTAATCACCTCCTTGCACATCTGTTGTTCTAGTAACAGTACATCCTTACAAAATACTGCACTACTGACCCTTCATGGGTTGTAGTGGTACAGATTTATTTATTTTTAATATTTATTAATTTAAATCTTGTGATGCATTACAATATAAATTAAATGAGATTTTGTAAAAATGATTGACTACGTCAATCCTATGATAGAAATTTAATATGTTACTACTATTCTATATTATTGCAATTTTATAATAGTTATATTACTATTTTGACCTTTGGATGATTTATGATTTCCAGTGATCACTATCGCAGGCCTTGTTGATGTTCGTTCAAGCGTTATATTTTGAAGCATATATTGTTAGTTAAATTTAGGATTGAACCTATAATAAAAATAAATTAATCATTACTTTAGTTTAAAAATAATACCTACACCTGCCTTGGAATAGGAATCTTATTTCGTTTAAGGTTTTCTATACTAAATCATATGATAATTAACTATTAATACGTTTAAATAATAATTATTGTACCAAATAATTATAACAATAAAACAATTTCAAATGGTCCTTTACTCTCAAGCCATTAGCCTATTATCAAGGAGACAACTTAAAACCTAATTTTTCTTAACATACTTCATTTTGTTTTGTTCCTGAGATGTCCCTCATTTTGCGAAGTAATTAATGAAGTCCTATGTTTTTTAATAAAGGCATGACCAGTAATTTAAGCTCAGAATGGCGAGTGGGATGAAAGTTAATCGCTGGAGATGCCAAATTATTATTATTTTTTAAAATCAGATTTTTTTATGTCTGAGATTGTCAAGTGATTCTCCATCTAGCTTTGAAACAACATCCTTTGTAATTCTTGAAGAATTACTCAACGGCCTCAAAAGAACTACCACATCTCGTGACAAAATGGGGGAAGTGGTAGGAGTCAGTTGAGGCAATACAATCTAATATTTTTTTATATCAAAAAATTATTATTTACAAGAAAATCCATGCCTGCTGCTTAATATAGATGGTTTTATATGTCATAAACGTATACTACAAATATATTTTATCCGTAGGTTTCATTTCTGAAAAAAACAAAAAAAAAAAAACATGTTTTCTATCTAAACATTGAATTTGTGCTATTTTATATTATACTAAAATCGTGTTCATGAATAATATCAATCAAATTAACAGCAGCATCACTCTTTAGTATTCTTACTTCAAGAACTGTAAATAAATTGTATATTAAAATATCTGTATATCATATTAATGACGCCTGCATGCATTATAATAAATCATTTCCTAGTAGAAGTATATCTGTCAAAATTAAATTTAATGTCTCAGTTATTTATATTTCATTCTATAGTATACATTAAATAAATTGATCTTCATGGTTTAATCAAAGCAATATTTGCAATGATTTTAATTAATTTTTCCAATTAAATAATTTAATTACCTAAAATATGTATATGTGGAATTAAAGATTATGAAGCGTGATTCACCACTATTTACGGCTTATTATAAATGAATTATAATAATAATAAAAAAAATAATTATATTATTTCAAATTCTTGAGACAAGGTAATTATTTATTAAATAAATCAAAAATTCGTATCCATTATTGTCTCAACACTTTATTTTTCACCAGTCCAACATTTCGGCCATTTTAGCCATCCTCAAGGACATCGTCAGTATAATTTCTTCCTCACATTAATTTAAAGTTTCTTTTGCAGGCTATTCTGCCCAGGTCATTTTCTTTATTATAAGTTAAAAGCCTATTTCTTTTTTTTTTTAATTTAAAATCATTAACATTTAATTTTCCTATAAAAAATTATCAACAATTAATACACCATCATATAACAAACCTATGGTGTGTGTACATGTTATATGTGTAACATGTTAATATGTGAAACATGTTATATGGTAGTGTATTAACTGTTGATAATCTTATATAGGAAAATTAAATGTTAATGATTTTAAATTTGGCCTGGGCAGAATAGACTGCAAAAGAAACTTTAAATTAATGTGAGGAAAAAATTATATTGAAGATGTCCTTGAGGATGGCTAGAATGGCCGAAACATTGGACTGGTGAAAAATAAAGTGTTGAGACAATAATGGATACGAATTTTTGATTCATTTAATAAAAAAAAAATAATAATAATTTTATGATATGTAATATTTTATATGGAAAGGTCTCAGTTTCCATATTACATATTTGGTTTTCTGCTTGTATCAAATCTTCATTTTATTTTCAATCAATGAAGAAATCACCTTTACTGGTTATTCGTGAACAATCTATCATTAATTTATTCCCTAAGTATTTTCTAAAATATTTTTATAGGTGTGAAAAAAAAAACTAAGAATAAATGAACTGAACTTAATAATATTTGTTTTTAATTAAATCATTTTAAAGTACATTAAATATTTAAACATTATCCAATGGAAATAAAATGATTAATATCTCATTCAAGAATTGCTGAAATAAATACAGAACAATGCTGTTCTCATTAGAAAGCACGCAGTATCTTCCAGGATTTTATGAGAATTGCATCTCATTGTGATCAGAATAACTACTTCTTTAAGTAAATTTGTTGCAAAGCATTGAATGCAACAATCTTCTCAATTTTCTTGTCTTAAAAAATATCATTTTCAGTCTTTGCAAAGGGCTCATTTTCCATTTGTAAGATACTGCTTTCTTACTGATATATGAAAAATTAATGAATGGAATTAAATAAATAAATATGTGTAAGGAATTATACATATATTTTAAAACTAATAATTTTTTGTCTCCATTTGGTATTAACGATTTTTTCTTGAATTTTTCTAGTCTTATAAAAGCATTATGCTCTACACTGCTATTATCTCAATTATTTAACAAACTATTCATATTTTATAATGCCTAAGAGATCTCATTGTCAAGTCAGTCTTCCGTGCCTCCCCTGACCTTGAGAAGTTCAACTACATCTTGATGACTAGCCTCCTTGGCAAAGAACAGAGGAGTGTGTCCTTTCCTGTCCTTGGAATTCACGTCACTACCACAATCCAAAAGTACCAGAGCTGTATCCATCTTTCCGTTCTTGGCAGCATGGTGTAGCGGCAGCCTTCCTAATCTATCTTCTGCATCTAGGTTGGCGCTGTTCCCCAGGAGAACCCTTACGGTCTCGATGTGCCCCCCGGCGGCCGCTTTGTGGAGAGGTGTCTGCCAAGAAATATCCTTACTTTCGATATCCGCACCATGCAAGAGCAACCAGCTGAGGCAGAGGTCGTGCCCTCGCTCCGCAGCGAAGTGGATGGCCTTCTTCTTGCTCGTGGTAGCCTCGTTAAGGTCCGCACCATTGTCTAATAATAACTGCAGTACATCCAAGTTACCTTCTTCTGCTGCAAGGTGTACAGCGGTTACTTTACCCTTCCTCGATGCGAAGTCCACTCCGATTCTCAATATAGTTTGCACTATGTCAGATCTTCCTTCAAAAGAGGCACGCTCAAGCGGCGTCCTTCCCTCTCCGTCTTCATTGCACAAACGTTTCCTAAGTTCTTCATCAGGTAATATAGAAGGTAACTTTAAATATTTTCTAACAACAGCTGCGTCCCTTGAATCAGTATTGACCTGTAAAGTTAATTTTATTTTAAAAATATTTTTCACTTTAAATATTAAGAAGAGGATACAAGGAATTCAATTTTTGTTGTTGTGAGAACTATAAAGTTAAGGTCATTTTTAATTAAAGCCTTTTTTTTTTGTTTTGTTTTTTATTTATTTGCAGATAAATCATACAACCTGCCAGTCTTGGGCAATAATTAATAGTAATAATTGAGCACATTCATACCAAAATTATATATATACATAAATATAAACAATATTATATATTACATAAATTATATATAAACAAAAAAAATGAACAGAATCAATGTACATAGATAAATAATAATACAATAAAATAAATAAAACCAAATGTTGAACTAGTTTTATAATAAAATAAAAGTGGTAATCACTCCAATACTTTATCTACAATTTTGAATTACTCTATTCAACTTGGTTTTGCATTACTGGAAAATTCGTTTACTAATTAAATTCGCATTACTAGTCGATTATTCGTTTCCTAAACGTTTTCAGCACACCATGTTCTCAGATGATGCAAACTCGCCTTCTCTCCGGATCATACTCTCAATTCTTTTTATTCATCCTGACGAGTTTGATGTTTCGGGCGCATCATATTTTATGCTCGTTGAGAGTGGTCTTACCCGTCTGTATTTCGAAGTTTAATTTAACAGTGATATTGCAGATCCCCAGTCTCTTACTCTTCCCTTTTCAGGGAACTTTATCTCAGGTGGTGGATTCCTATCGCCTGGATGTATCTTTGGTGTGGAACTATCACTCCAAGAGTAGGAAAGGGTTGGGAGGGACATATTCGTCTGATAGGTCACTTGCTTTCTATTGAGAAAACCTTTGAACAGTTGTAAAATTATTATTAGTTTAGGACCGCCTGTAGCCGAGCGAGTTAGTCAAAGTGCAAAATTTGATTGCCTAGTAAATACAGCGCCGCCGGAAAGTCGACTTCTATTTCTAGGGCGGCCCCAGGATATGAAAATGTGTTAAAATAGGTTAGTACCCTGTAGACAACACCCCATATGTCAAAAATTACCACATAGTAATCTAAAATGTGATCTATTAAATTAAATGAAATCTGTACCGCTACAATCCATAAAGGGTCAGGGGTTCCGTTACTAGACCAACGGTTGTGCAAGGAGGTGATTTGGTCAGAATCACGCTCGACCGCCAAATTTTTACTCCATTTAGAGTAGCCAATCTAGAAGGCTGGGTGGACCCCAGGAGGGCTCCAGAATCCACAAGAGTTGACTAACGGCTACAGTGTAACAGAAAACAATTTGCTACCTAGCTGTATTCGAACTCAGGTCCTTGGAATGAGTAGCCGCGGGGTAAGGCCCGTGGCTACCCGCGAAAATATAGTGTTTCCTATTTTACTAAAAAAATTAAGAACAACGTACACGTAACCCATGGATGAGTAAATCTAAAGTCCTCTTCATGTTTTAAATTAAGTTCCATAACAAAGAGGTGTAGGATTATCATTCTACTTTCAAAGCTTGATTTAACACTAGGAATATTTTATTGTAGGAAGGTAGTCCAGGAGGTGGTAAATAAAGGTATCAAAATAGTAGAAGAATACTATTTATTTTTAATCAACGTTTTAGTCCACTTAGTCGCCCGCTGTGTTTCAATCGGACAGCCCTGACGAAGCCGTGCAAAGTGGGACTAAACCTTGGTTAACAATAAATAGTTTTCTTTTACTATTTTGATACCTTTATTGACCAAATATTTTCGGTCAAATATTTTCTTCCAATAGGAATATTTTATTTCATTAAATTCAAAGAGTCTCAAAATACTTGATACTCAAAATATGGTTTGCTGATTATATTTCTTAATTAATTTTTTTCACATAAAAAAAGTAAAAAATGTCTTTTTTATGCTTTATTTACAAAAATATTCAAGATTTTGTCTTTTAATTTTAAAAATAAATAAGATATCAATTCGAAGTTATTTTATTTTAGAGATAAAGCATAGACAAATTAATTATTAGTTTTTTTTATATTTCTTGAGAAAAGTAAATGGCACAGAAAAAGCATTGGCCAAAATGTTCTCAAAATACCATTTATGCCAGGTAGGTTTTACTATGATTTCATAGTAGACTCGCCTAACTTTTCATACTTTGCCTGACATATGCAATTTGTTCGGTAACCAATAGCATAGACGAAATTTATGTTGTAGGACTCCTGCAGTGCTAAAAATAAATAAAAATAGGATCTATTTTGTCCCATACAAGTTTAATCTACTTCAATTTAACCGCATAGAAATCAAATTCAATAATGACACGATTTACTAAACTAACATCACAGACATTTAACACTCCTGAATTTTTTTCTCGAACTCATTTTATTTTTGAAAAAGTTTATTCGTGGCACTCCGGTGTTTTATTCTGTTCCTCCAACAATCCGTAGGAACTTGGCTATCGCCGTGTGCCCATCAGATAGAGCAGAAGCTAGCGGAGTCGCCTCCAGTAATGATCTGCTGTTGACACATGCTCCAGATTTCACCAACAACTTGACCATGTCTAGGTTGCCCCTTGTTGTTGCTAAATGCAATGCAGTTTTCCACAAATCGTCGACATCTTCTACATTAGCACCATAACTTATTAAAGTGCTGATTATGTCCAAATAACCATAAACTGCGGCTTCATGTAGCGGCGTGCGACCAAGGTTGTCTTGAACGTCTAATTTCGCACCATGATCTAAGAGTAAAGCAACAATCTCTTTGTTTCCGTTGATCGCAGCGACATGCAAAGGCGTCTTTTCGCGGCTGTCAGTGAGTGTTATATCTGCTCCTTTTTCGATCAGAAGAGAGACAATGTCATTACTGGCGTTTTTTGCTGCATAGTGGAGGGGTGTTTGGGCTAAACGGTCTCTCGCAACCACATCAGCAACAACTTCAAGGAGAGCCTTAACAATAGTAAGATGATTTGTTGCAACTGCTCTGTGCAAAGGAGTGCGGCCATAATTATCTACTGGAGAAACGACTGTACTTCTAGATATCAAGTACTGTACCAGTTCTAGGTGCCCCCCTTCTACTGCTTCATGTAGCGCCGTGAGCCCTAAGTTATCTCTCTCATCAACACCAAACCCGCGATCTAGAAGTGTTTTTACAACATTATATTGCCCGCTGGATGCTGCCAAGTGCAGTGCCGTCTTCCCCCAAATATCTTTAGCAATTACTTGTGGGTTTTGCTCAAGTAGCAACTCTACGACTTTCAGCTTGCCCCTATCTGCTGCTAAATGAAGAGGAGTTCGACCGCTCTCATCCTTCGCTATAACGTTTCCTTGGTGACTCAACAGAACATCCGCAGCACCTACAAAACCAGTTTCTGATGCCCTATGAAGTGGAGTCCAACCATGGCTGTCTTCAGCATTTACGTCTGCCCCGAAGGTAATAAGTAATGAAATAACTTCTTTTGAACCACTGTCGACAGCGTGATGTAGTGCAGATCGACCGATATAGTCCCTTTGATTTACATCGGCACCATTTTCCAAAAGTGTATTGCATACTTCAGTGTGCCCGTTACTTGACGATAAGAGTAACGGTGACTTTTGTTGTCTATCTTTTGCTGACGGATTTGCCCCACGTTTCAGTAACAGAATAACTGCTTCTAATTGGCCATTGCTCGAGGCATGGTGTAGAGGCTTGCGGTTCAACTCATCCTCTGATTCTATATCCAAATCCTTGTCCAAAAGTTCTTCCAGCTCTTTCAGATCTCCATGCCAAGCAGCTTCATGGAGGCTCATCCAGCTGCTGCAATCAAAAAAGTTTTCTTCTTCATCTTCATCCTTTTCTTTGAATTTTATTTTCGGTATTTGTGTCGAAATGAGATTATCCATTAATCCATTTACTTGATTCCTTTGAAGTATACTTTTCATGAATGACGAAAATCCCGGTAGAGCGCTGTTATCCATCAATGATTGAATTCCTACTTTTATCGATGATAGTATTCTTTCGCTTTTGTGGGCTTTTTTATTGTTACTCTCATCTAGTTTATTTTTAAATTTGGCAACTGCTTGATTTTGATCTACTAAAGCTTGGAGACCTTCGACCTGATAATTCATGATTCCAGAAAATAGCGAAACCTGAAAAAGAATATTTCGACTTCTCAAATCAATATAGATGTATTTGTTCAAACATATAAAATCATATTTTTTGTAAATAAATTTATGTTTGAAAGTCAACTGATACCTAACCCCTTGATTTAAAGCTATCTATCTTAACTGATGAACATATCTTATTGGCTGATGGATTATGGTACTGGTAAAAACATGTCATCTCAAAATCAAAGTTCAGGACTATAGATATGAAATAAGGAAGTGCATGAATACTTACGGGATCGGAAGGTAGGAGGTCCGAGGTGGGAGTTTCGGCGATATGGCTGCGTACACACCTGGCAGAACTACTTTTGTAGATATTATAGAAAGGCTTATCCTCAGTTACCTTCATGATCATAGAATGAGATAATATTAATAAATTAATATTTATTATAAATTATTGAAAGAAACAATTATTTGTATAATTAAAATAATTCAAAACTTTAATTAATGTTATTTTTTTTCTTTGATTCTGAAAAAAATGAAATTAATTTATTTTATTTTTCTATATTGACTCACGGTACAATGAAACAGAAAATAATTATCTTGCCGCAGTCGGATTCGAACCCAGGTCCTTGGAGTTAGTAGCACAGTTCCTTAACACAGAGCCGCTCATATATATCCGGCAGTGGGAGATAATTATTTTCATTTTAACGTGAGTCAGCCCTGTGGGCTAAAATATGTCTCCTCACATATCATTAAAAACATGTAGGAAAAAAATAGTCCTAATAATTTTCATTTCTGAAATTAATAAAATACGACTTCAAAGACTTACGGGAGATTTTTCTTCAATAATGTCAGCAATATTACTACGCAGATTCAATGCAGAACTACTTTTTGAAATATTGTAACTTTTTCTGTTATCAGCTGCTACCTAGATAAGAATAAACACAAACTTAAAACAGCCAAAAAAAACTATTTATTCAATCAAATTATTTAATCAGAGGTAACGTTTAAAAAAAAGTTAAGTAATAAATAAAATATATCATACTAAATGAATGAAAAATATATGTGTGGATTTCTACATTATTGTCCGTAGTTTCCGAATTCTAATATGTGTATAAATAAACTGTTTGGTAATATTGTGATAGCACTATCGCGAACAGGCAGCCTACGAGATAAGATAAAACAGTTTAAACTCACTTCAGTCCTTTTTCCAGAATGACTAATTTCAAACACTGTGTTTTCATCCTGTTTTAAAACAGAAAACAAAGGAATAAATAAAATTCTAGACTATTTTGGCAAACTCGAAATATTTTTATTATTTGTACCTTTTTCGAAATCGCATTTCTGTATCTGTCGATACTAGACCTTCTGAATCGGCTAACATGAATCCCATGACTCTGAGGTATGTCTGTAACTGATCCAGATTTATAGGGAATGCCAGATGAATGCTGAAAAAACGAGAACTATTAATTTTCATTTAATATAAGATATTTAAACTTAAATCTTCATCGGGCGCGGCTGATCTGACAGGATTCGGTTTTTTTGGTGTCTCTTCCAAAAAGGCGCCGAGTGTGACCCCTTCCTCCCAGTAGTTTCCTAACATTGTGGGGTGGTTCCAACCCGCCCAGTCAGTAAGCTCCTGCCTTCTAGAAAGTGCGTCACACGTGTGTATCTGACAGGCTCACCGCGCCCGATTACGTCACAATCCTATGGTCAACATTTTTCACTTTAGATAGTAAATTCAAGCACTTCACTGTTTTTCGATACTTGTGTTGGGATCATTTTTGTCAGGTACCATTGCCGTTTATGAATGGGGATCGTGTGCCTGTCAGGCTCACCGCGCCTTTCTGGTGTGTCTTTCAGGTTCATCGCTCCTCTTTCCTAGATTTTTTTATGAATTCTTCAACCGTTCTTTCAGTATTTCTTTGATTTTAGGGAGACCACAATTTTCCGGCCTTTTTGGTTTCAATGACGAAACCGTACCAACGTCACATGAAAGAAGAACATCCTACCTACGTCCTGGTTTGTTCTTCAGAACAAACACTGTTGATAAAAGTACTGGAGAAAAAAAAAACCTGAGGTCATAACGCATTATAATGCTCACAAAAACTGGAGATGACACTGTTAACCAAATTTGCGACACATACAATGTGCAACGAAATACACATCGATCGCCAATGGCTGTTTTCTACACTATGTTGATCTTGGATGGGATAAATTCCTTGGTTATTGACCTCGTGAATCAATTGAAAGGAATTTCAAGAAGAGTTTTTTCTCAAAACTCAATTGTCACAAGAACTGTGTATCGGACAGCTTCAGCGAAGAAGCCAGCTTAAATCCGGCCTTCATACCTCCTTGAAAATGTTTCTCAAGAGATCCCTCCCGGCTGATAATTGCCCAAAATCAACACCTCCCCAACTCCAAAAGCGGTCCAGATGTTGTGATTGCACGGTGGAAACAGGAATACATGGGCTCACGAACTACTCCTATGTGAAATAACCAAAGAATTTTTCCCTCATGCAAGACGCAAAACCACTCTGCAACATGCTTTTCAGCCTTTTCTTGCGATCCTTCATCGGCTTTGATGGAAGATGACTCAGACTTATTTCTGTCTCCACACATTTCAAATTCATGTCTGACCCCTTTTTAAATTTTGTTTCGAGGATAAAAGGTCCTATTTTGATTTATATTCATAACCATGACATGTGAATTCCGCATTTTGATATTTTTTGGTTTCTATACCCCAATAAATAATAAGAAATGTTTTAAATTTATTTTATACTTTTCCCTAATTTTCTACATCCTCAAAATGGTCGGTAATTTTTGGTGCCTGTCAGGCTCACCGCGCCCCGATTTTGAGAATCCTTGACAGCGCCCTACGAAGGGTTAAAGATATATATTATATTCTTAATAATTTCTATTTAATGTTTTTTTGCGATTTCCTCATGAATTATGTGCTTGAAAAGGAAGTACAGAACTTTTTCATTTATACAATTATAAATCATTTTTATTTATTTATTTTATCATTTGCTTAGATTTAATAACATTAGTTAAATTTCAACCTATGGTAAGCGGACCAAAAGCCTTGTTGTAGGCCACGAGATAGTCCGGTAACACATATTTTTGCTTTAAAGATGAATAATAATATCTGAGTTTGTTCCTCTTACACCTGACCCCGTATGTGGGATTAGTCTCAGCCATGCGAAGAGGCACATCATAAAGATTGCTGAGAGCAAGGCTGGGTTACTCTGGAGAAATACCAGAGGAATGGAACAATCGAAAATGTTCCTCAAGGGATCATGCCCGAAAAGAAATAACTTTCTTCTTAATATGGATAGGAGTATCTTAAGATGGGTGACAGCTAAATAAGCATCTCTGTAAAGTGAGACTGATAGAGTCCCCTATCTGCAGGAAGGAGGAAGAGACTGCTTACCACATCATTTGCAGATGTGATGTAGTGGCAAGAACACGATTCCTCATCTTTGGTAAGGATCGTATCTTGGATCCCAAAATTTGCTAGACAGTGGATCCTTATACAATGTCCAGATCTGCAAAGGCAATTGGCCTGTTTGAGCAGAGGAGGGACGGCGTACAATAAGCCCTCTGTGCCCGCGGTGCTTCTTAGAATAATAAAATTATTTATTTATTATTTTAAGCTATTTTCAGAGGAACTCCTAATTGCCCCAATGCGGTAGATGAAGTAGGCCAAATGCTTTAATTTCCGATTAAGTGACCGTAAACTTGTATGCGTTAGGAATCGAAACAATACTCATAGGAAGTTTCCTGATAATGAAAACTTCCTGTTTATCTTCAAATGAATACAATTTTATCCATTCAATTCTCAAAAGATTTTCATTCTATTTATAAGTCCCACGCTTCGGCCTGATGAATATTTAACAAAGAAGGTGACTGTGATAAATATTTTTTTTTTATTTTAATGTGAAAATTGACTAATTATGGTTATTTGTTCGATTGACCTAGGCGGAATAGCCTGCATGAAGTTGTGTTTTTATAAAATGATTTATTTTTAAAATTTTATTAAGATTGTCCCTGAGGATGGCCGAATTGGCCGAAACGTCGGACTTATAAATATAATAAAAATTTTTTGATACTAAAATGGATACAATTTTACTTATTTAAACATAATTAACCAGTCTCAAGAAAGTTTAAGATTATAAATAAAGTGAGATGGAACTGTTCCTATTTATCATTTTTTTTTTCCAGAATGAATCCAGAAAAGTTTTCTATTCACTTTAAATTATTGTAAAAGTTATTATTAATAATTAAAACTGGTGCGGTGAAATCTTACCGCCAATGTCGATTCTTCTTTTTCGTCAATGAGCATAGAAAGGGTTGCCTTCCTTCTATTCCTTGCCCCACGTCCCAAAATATTCGTATCTGAACTGCTTTTTGCAATGCCATAGTTTTTTGTAGCTTCGGCAACTTCCTTGAAATTGATATTTTTCAAAACGAACTGAAACAAGAAAATAAAATTAATACTTGGACCGACCATTATTTATATATATTAATGTTTATTTAACCAATAGCAAAAAAAAATCTGTATTGTTACAACCCATGAAGGGTCTGGAGTGCAGTACGATGTAAGGAAGTACTGTCACTATTTTTTATTTATTTATTCAGAAAAATACATCCAGTCATCAAGCACACATATATACGTACACACACACACACATATAAATAATGATTTTAATAGTATAATAATAATATAATGAATCGAGGTTGTGCTAGACCAACCTACAATACAAGGAGGTAATTTGGTCATAATCGCGCTCGATCGTGTCGTGAAGCTCGGATGGTCCCCGAACACACAGGGTTGACTCACAGCTACAGTGAAAAAAGAAAATCATTGTCTCCCCTAGCCGGATTCGAACTCGTGCCCTTGGGGTTTTTAGCACAGTGTCTAGCAAATCACTCCATTGATATGTATATGTATGTACATATATATTTGTACTATATACAGTACATATATTTGTAATATGTATTTTATTATATTAGGTAATTAAAAATGAATATTGAACTTCATAATCGACCAACATGTTTTTAAGTTTATATTTAACAATTACTAGAACATTTTAATGAAATTCAATTTTAACATTATTGACATGTTATAATTTTTTTTTTCTAACAATCCCTTATTTCTCCTTAAGAAAATGTTCAGGTTACTATGGTTACAACTATTAAAGTTCACTTTTATTAATTATTAGATGGTGTGGTGCAACTATGTTGTTTTAGTTGTCCTACAAATTAAAATTCTTCTAAGAATAAAATTTTAATTTAAATACATTTTCGCTATCGTTTTGTAACTCATTTAGCTGTATTTTGTCTGACTGTAAGTTGAATTTGGCTGTGATGCATTATATTTTTCTAGGAGTTAAAAATCTAAAATAA
>NW_027105356.1:548525-554405 GCF_000696795.3 Halyomorpha halys
AAATAATTTACCGTATAATGTCAAATATGAAGAAGATGGCCAGGGTTGCAGTCAAAAAGAACAAAATAGTTAACAACCATTTATTTTCCGACTTGTCCCACTTTGTAGAGCTTCATCAGGCCTGTTCAAGTTGATACCTTGAGGGACTTTTTGTCACAAAAAAAGTCCCCAACTTCAACTTGAACAGCCCTGATGAACCCTGACCATATTCTTCATATTTGTTTTTAAGAAAATATTGAAATAATTAGTCTTAGTGTTTGTATTAATAGTTTATTGTATAATTAATATTGAATAATATTGATGAAGATATTAATTTAGATTATATTGTAAACACACTTTAACTATTTGTCCCGTAGTGTTATCTCGTCAAGGTTTTTTTTTTATTATTATTATTTTAAGGCATCAACCAGTTTCGGGGTCATTATTGCCTTTATTTTCAAAATTTTTATTAGACTTTATTTCCTTAATATCCGAAGTTTTTTATATTTTTATAAAAATTTTCCTTATTGTCTTAATTTCTGAATTTTGTCTTCATTGCAGAATTTAAATGTATAACTATTGAAAAATGGGAACTTGTGGTAAAATATTATTAAATTTCATGGTAAAGTTTTGAGTGATTCAGAAATTCGAAAAGTTTATCTACAGTCTGTTTGTTAGCCTGCAAAATTGAACGGAGATGTGCTGGTAATTCACTCAAAGATTTGATGGAGTCGTATGCTTGGCATTCGGTTAAGGTCTGTTTTAAAGTAAGTCGCGTTCCGTAAGTTGGACATACAGGTGCAGAATCGCAGGCTATTTGGTTACCGTGGGTCAGGCGGTCATCTATTCCAAGGCTCGTCAAAATCACCTCATCTCTGTGCACATTTCTAGTGAATGATATCCAAGGGGAAACATTACTTTTAATTTCTCGTAATTTATTATCAGTACCATCAAGGAATTAATTAAGCCTTTGGAAGGGTATAAATCCGTGAATACTTCATATTTTTGCGTTTTTTGAAAAATTTATTAATTTGAACTTACATACTATTGCGTTTTCACATCATAATTAATTGTTTATTGGCATTGCTTCATGCTTTGATTTATGTTGAAACACTAATATGTGATCTTCTCCTTACTATTATAAATAAACTACACAGTTGTGGGATGAATTGTTTTGAGAATTTGGTTATTAATTCGTCATCAAAACTAAGTTATGATCACAAACTAATTTTTATTTCATTAAAGATATTGAATGTTTGGTGATAATGACTCAACTTAATCTCACTATGTGTCATACCTCATCTGATTCTCCTTCTATTAGGAACTTTATAGTCTCGAAGTCTTTCTCGTGTTGACAACTCTCCACGACATGGTATTTACCCGCCAATCCTCGGAAAACCCGGAGTACGTGATCCGGCATATCGAGGATCCCGCCGTTGACTAGACGCGCCACTGTCATCAATACCTTTGAGACGTCTTCTTCGGGGAAGTCGAAGTCGTCCCTAAGCCAGACCGTCAAGTAGGACGACCGCAACTGTTCGACCGAGGAGTATAGCTTGAGGAGCAGGTTGCAGAACTCCAGGTCCTCGGTGAGGAGGGAATTCATTATCGCCAGGATCACAGACTGCGCTGTCGTCAGCTCAGCAAGTGTGGTCTGTCTGTTGTAAATAGAGGCAGAAGCTGCCCTCTGGACTGCCAAGACCAATTTCCTCGACAGCATCTCGTACAGGATCTTTGAGCATCTCTGGACACCGACGCAGCGTCCCGATGACTTGGGGCGGACCATGCTTTAGCTGAAAGTATAGTATTGTTTTTTATTTCGTTGTAAACAAACTGTTTTAACTTATATTATTATTCTAGCTTATTAACTAAGACTGTCTCCATTATATATATATTTTATTATTTATCCATATTAGGATCGAAGCTTTCCGTGTCCACTATTCATTGCTATTTAACAATATTACAATAAATTATTAACACATTGCAGCACTCAATTATAATTTTACATATTTATTCTTTAAAGAAATTATACCTTTTAATTTCATTCTTCATATTTCAGGACGTCATTTATTTGTAGATACTAATTCAATTTTGTAAATTATGAAAAATAAAATACCAGGCTTTTTGAGGTATAAATCCTAAATTACAGTTCAGTATTGATAGTATTTAGAAAAATCAATTTCTTTATTAATTCCTTGTTTAATTAATCATTGATTAAAAAAATTATATAACCCCTGTCAAAAGTAAATTTTATAAAACCTTTCGGAATTTAAATTAAAGCTTAAAATACCTAATAATGGTTTAGTCAACAATGCAGCCTTTTTTCCATGAAAAAAATTACATGACTCGACAATTATAACGGAGAAAAGTTAATACAAGTTTGAGTACGTATCTTGAAGATTCAAAGTGCTTAATCTATTATGAAGAGATTTATCAAGAGAAATCTTAAACCTTTATTTAATTTGGTCGAACGTAATTTTGGATAATTGGGATGCTCTGTAATATTAAATGTTACATCATGGCGTTGCATGTTAAATGTTACATCATTTACATCGAATATATTTATATTATATTTTAAACATTAGTATTACTTAATTTCATGTATTTTATATACGTATTTTTATTATTTTCTAGCAGACTGGTAGTTTTATCAATTAAAAAAAATATTATCCATAATAGTCTCAATATTCTTTACTAAAATATATTTCTCATATTCAGCCGATCTGGCGATCATCAAGAACGAATTTCGAATACAGCTTCCCGATGATTTTTAAAACGTTGCAGGCTATGATGCCCAAGTCAATTCAACATAGTAAAAATAAGCCGGTAATTGTCACTATAACATTTTATAATAAATTCTATTCTTCACAATGTAGTTTGCTATCATTAACTTATCTAGTTGTTAATTGTGTTGTAAAAAGGTAATAGCAAAATACAAAAATTGTGAAGAATATAAATTATTATTAAATATTATAGTGACAAGTGCAAGTTTATTTTTACTTTGTTAAATTGACGTGGGCATATTAATTAGCCTACAAAGTCTTATAAACCAATGTAAGGCTATAATACTAAAATTGAGATTGTTCTTTTATTTTTTTTTAATTAGAGTGCTTCCATTGGGTAGTTTCTATACATACCTCTATCACTCTATTATGACTTCACTTTAAATTTTTATGTAAATACATTTGTATATATCAATAAATGTATAAAAAAAAAAAAAAAATATTTTTGTTTAATTAAAGATAAAGAGGAAATCAGTTTATATGAAAATAATCTGATAAGTTGAATTAAACCTTTCAAGATAAAGATAAATGCTTATTCGAACAAACAATAACTGTTTCTGCTAAAATACTTGTAATTAATAAATTTATTTTATAATCCTAATATGATAAAAGTTGTTCTGTGACTTTATTTTCTTTTTATTTATTAATTTATTAGAATTTATTTCCTCTTGGATGAGGTTTCGTTCTGAGGTTTAACATTCAAAAATAAAATAATTCAATATTGAACTACTTTTTTTTCAAGAAGTACTATAAAAACAAACTTTTTTGTTTGTATCTTTAGCTGTAGAAAAACCAACAATTATCCTTCCTTCTAAACGTATGCTTTTTTTTTTTTTGTGTGGGTTCTTGATTTGTTTGTTTAAAAAATTTAAGTTTTGATGTATAATAAGCACTAATTCCCAACGTTAATTTTAAGTCATCTTACAATTAACGTTAAAGCATTAATGATCTGGTTATTTCCCGAAATAATGTCTTACTAATACAACTTACTCATGTGTATTTATATAATTTTAACTGTTGGAAATAAATGAGTTTATTGAATCAGCATGATACATCGAATGTGCACTGAGGTCATTCATGAACATTAATTGATATAGTTATTAAATATAACATTTACAATGTTAATACAAATATAATGTTTTACTATAGTTCTAGAAGACCTGATTTTTAAATTTTCAACAATTCAGCCTTGATCATTGTTTTTATTTTAACACATTTGATATCGTTTTGAATACTTATCTCAAAACAAGGTAAATCGTTTCAAATGAGTTTTCAATTAATTTTCTTAATCAATTTGAATCAGTAGGTGATTTCGAAACTTTTATCGGCTGGCTGATAAAAGATATTATTTATAGAAAAATTACGATGCCTATACGTTTTTCTATTACCTCTTTTTTCGTTATTCCTTCTGGCATATGGGGAAGAGAGGGAGGTTTTCAACTGGGTAAAATTCAAACTATGGTTGGTAGTAAAGTTTTTCATTTCGTGAGACCCCCTCAGAAATAAAAGTCGACCCTCCCCCAGGCCAGAATCGAACCGGCTCCGCTGTAGTCACTTAAAATCGCTTAGTTACATACGGCCCCATATTTTTTTTTTTTTAATATCTTTATTGAAATTTACAACTGTACATAATAATACATTCAGTAAATTTGATTTATTTTTATAATGGAGTGATACAGGCGTGTAGAGAAACTATCCATTAGTAGCACTCTAATGACGTTCTTACATTAGCCGGTCTCTTGGCCATCTTCTTTTCAGACGCCTTGGAAGATTGTCAAGAATGAAAGAGGAATCAAGGTTAGACTCTAGTGGGTCCTATCTTTAAAACATCCAATTATTAAATTCATTTTATATTTCAATTTTGCCAAAAAAATATTCTGAGATTATTAAATCAGATTTCCTGATCAATTCACTCATAATCTAAAATGACAGTGATTCATTACTATTGTTAATTTAACCTTATTTATTAACAAGGTAACTTTAATTTTGTTAGTTTTCCTAGTAATTATTTTTTAAAATAAACTATTATTTATTTTTAAGTATTTTGTGATGAGGCCATTCAATCGCACTGAAAACAAAAATTATGCCAAACTGAAAACTAAATTTCAATCCAAACAAATCAGATGCCATGACCTATATTTTCTAAACGGGTGATACTTATAAAACACCAAGTTATATTTCTTCTTTCTTAATAAGTAAAATAACAACTCATGACAGAAATCTTTTATCTAAAGAACATCAACAGAATAACTAGTAAAACTTTGACAAAATTTGAATTTAAAATTATCATCAATAGAAACTTATACTTCGTTGAATAAATTGTTTCCTAACAGTTTGGAATCCTACTTCTAAAACTATTTATTGAAAAATGGATTCATTAGAATGACTACTCTCACTATAAATATGTATATGTGTATATTTATTATAGGAAGATAATCCGGGTGGCGATCAGTAAAGGTACCAAAATAGTATAAAAGTCTAGTTATTGTTAAACAACGTGGGACAAAACGCTACAATAAAATAATACAATATATTTACATATTGATATAATTACATATTATAATAATATAAATAAAAATGATTTTATTGTTGTACCTTTATTGACCGCCACCAATATACTTCTTATGGTCGACTATCTTCTTCCATTATGTATATTTATATTTTTGATTATATAATAAAATAGAGGCAAAAGCTATGCTCTACGACTTACAGCCCTCCAACTACGCAATAATTTGTTCTTATGCAAACTAAATGATATTAAAAAAAAAATTAAGTATGTCTCAAAAAATTCAATAATAATGAAAGTTGAAAATATCTTTTACTAAACATTAAAAAAAAAATGTTTATATATTGTAGATAAACATGAAATATGTTTCTTCTATTGTTATCCGGAATTATAGCTGAAGTATTTATATTACAATAATTTTTAATCAAAGTAATTTTAATTAAATGAAGTTACATACATGCAAGATCAAATAGTAATTTTTTACAGTAAATGTTTGACATAGAATACATCCTATGAAAACTACTTTTTTTTCTTGTAACAGTATGATGACTCATAAATTTCTCTGAAGTATTTCAAAAAATTTGTTGATAAGGTCAACATTATATATATATA
>NW_027105356.1:554495-562105 GCF_000696795.3 Halyomorpha halys
AATTGAAAATGATGTAATAGGTTCTTTATTATATAATATAATAATATTTATTAAACAAATAAAAATAATGTATATGGTATTTTCACACATACAGCTTTTGAATTACACATCCATGTATAGGAAGGAAAGCAAATCAACCAGTAAGAATGAATCTTTCTTATCTTTAATGAAATAATCTTAATTATATCTAAAGGTATACTACCAATCCACAGACTCTTTCTCACTTCAAATAAATAAATCGAATAGAAAAAAAATAGCCTACAAAACTAATTAATAAAGAAAATTGAAAATCGCTTCTACAGAACGTTAATACTATATTTTAGCCAAATAACTACTGTTGTTTGTATTTATTTTGTCTGCTGTTGCTGAGTTTATTTATTTTTTTATTGCGTTAAGTTTTTAACTAATTAAATGATCTATTATATTTCCATAGCGATGTGCAAATAATTCTATTATAAGTATCTAATATAAAATATGAACTAAAGTATTATAATAACAGTATGATGACTCGTACATTTATCAATCCATCGATCCATTCTTTGAATTCTTCCACAGATTTATTTTTGTTCTTATACGAAATGAATCGAATAGAGAAAAATAGCTTAAAAAAATAATTAATAAAGACAATTTAAAATGGTATGTAATAAACATAGCTAAATATTTACTGGTGTTTACATTCAAGTCTTTCTGTTTATTTTGTCTGCTGTCGTTGCCCAGAATAATGTAATTATGTTAGAAATATATGCGTTTTATTGTATTCAGTTTTTAATTAATATGAATAAAATTATTATTTTAATTTGGCAACGGTATGATTACTCATTCATTTATCAATCTATTGATCACCACTTTGAATTTTTACACAAATTCTTATACAAAACTGTGTAATGTTTTCTATTTGATTTAGAAAACTAATTAATAATAAAAATTTAAAATGGCTTTTAATATTTACTGTTGTTCATATTTCAGTCTTTCTGACTATTTTTTCTACTGTTGCTGCCCGGAATAAGGTTATCATGGTAGAAATATTTACGTTCCTAAAATTTGTAATCAATTAATTAATGTATTAAATATCCGAAAATCTTTTTTGGATTGTATAATAATAATAAATTATCGGATTTATTGATTATCGATCGATCAGTTCTTTGAATTCTTACACATATTTATTTTTTGTTCTTTTGGAAATAAATCGAATAGAAAAGAATAACTTTAAAAAATAATTAATAAAGAAAATTGAAAATCTCTTCTACTATACATTACAATTATATTATTTCCAAATACTTACTGTTGTCAATATATGAGTCGATTTATGCCATTTATTTCCACCCGGAATATTGAAATTATGTGTGTTTGGACTTCTTATGTACCAACAGTTTTTTTATGATGTAAAGATAACATCATAGAGTAAACAAATCAAATCAATGGGTGCACACGATTCCTTATTATCTTAGATCAAATAGGCTTAATAATATCTCAAACTATACTGCCTATCCGCAGATTACCTTTGAGAAAACTGTGTCTAAACAGTACAGCGGCGACAAGAACTCTCGTCAAACACTAGATAAGGAGATTTATGCCACAGTAAAAGATCCCGGGATGGCATTCTCTGCATAACTCGGAAGATAAGGAGCGAAATGTTGTGCAATAGGTCAGACCGATAAGCATTGAAAAGGCAAACTAGGATGGACGTCCACTTACCTGGGCCGTAATCCTGCCGCGGTACAACACAATCTGCCGCCCCGCCTTTGTCTATCCACTTTCGTTATCATATCTTCTATCCTCTTGTCATCGCCTTATCGCCAGCACTCCACGTTCGCCAGGCACTGTTGCACTAAATAACGAAAACCTGAGGCAACGTAACCCAAATTAGAACGGTTGTGCTATCTAGTCCCCTACGTTCACTAGTTATATAGGACAAAATCGAGGAGTTGTCTATCAAAAGTCAACATTTCTTCTTTTAATAGACAAAATATTGAAATACATATTAAAAAAAGTTTAGGGTACTTAGTTTACTAATTTAATTTATTTATTGATTAATTTTTGAGAGTGGTTAATAATAATAACTCCAACTACAAATGATCCAATTTACTCCCAACATTTTATTTTAATCTTCTTTTAGCCATTATCAAGAAAACAACCTAAAGATTGTTTTCACATTATTACCCTATTCCTATTCACAATTCATTAAAAAAAAAATTCTTTCATTTCTAGGCTAATTGCTCATTTCATATATTCTCCAAAACAAAAACAAACTTCAAATTAACATCATCATAGTTTCATTCAAATTTACCATGTTACAAAAAATACAATCTAAACTCAAAAACTTGTTTGTTTCTTTTTTTTTACTAAATCCATCAACAATAATAACAATAAAACCAACCTTCAACAGGTTATGACTCTGTTATCACCTAATTACAGAGCATAATTTTTTTTATAATTTAATTAATTTGAGAAGTTATTTATAAATTATTACAGGAGCATCTCATGCAGATAAGTCAGTTTTTTTGAAAATTAATTTTAAATAATCTTCATTTATTATATACTTTTACTAACTAGATTTTCATTTTCACCATATCTCATTATTATCATTTATAATACTACTTTAGTCATATATAGCTTTATTTTTTACTTATGCAATTCTGTTATTTTAATTAAACTTTTAATTAAATACATATACGTTTTCATTCTATGTTTTAAAAAATCTCTAAAATTAAATAATTTTCATTTAGTACATACATACTTACTAGATTTTCATTTTCATATTCACCACATCTAATTATTATCATTTATAATATTTACCATTTAGTCTTATGTAACTTTATATTTTACTTTTGCAATTTTATTATTTTACTTGCACATTTAATTATTTACGTATAAATTATCCTTCTATTTCTTCAATCTTCCATATTAAATAATTTTCATTTATTCAAATATATTTTCTAACTAGATTTTCATATTCATTTCCACCATATCTAATTATTATCATTTATAATACTTAATACTTTAGTCATATATAGCTTTATTTTTTACTTTAGCAATTCTGCTATTTTAATTAAACTTTTAATTAAATACATATATGTTTTCATTCTATTTTTTTTTAATATCTTTAATTTTAAATAATTTTCATTTATTAAATGCATTTACTAACTATATTTTCATATTCATATTCACCACATTTAATTATTGTTATTTACAATAATTAAGACTTTTGATTTATATAACTTTTTTTACTTCTTTAATTCTGTTATTTTACTTACACATTTAATTAATTATATTTACGTTTTCTTTCTATTTTCTTATATATCTTTAATTTTTAAATAATTTTCATTTAGTGCATATATTACTTACTGAATTTTCTTATGTTTATTGTTTCATTTTTCTTTATTCCTTAATATTTATATTACTTGTTCTCATACTATTTTTATCTTCTTATACTATGTATTTTTATCCGGTACTACCTATATATCTCAATAATCTGTTATTTTCTTACTTCATTGTATTCTTTATTTTCTTTTAATCATTATGTGAATGTATATAATTGTTAATATGATATTATTATACTGTATCTATGGCTTAGGGCCATAGATATAGATAACCATAGATTTTATTTTTTTATATCAATGTTATCTGTCAGAGATTAGGTTTTATATGCTATCTGAAATATATAATTATTGATGTTTATACCTCAGGAACATACGTTATTTCTCGTTTCTAAAAATCTTAGATTCTCGTTTCATATTCATTTTTCCTTGGATTTGAAAATAGGGAATTCATAAACCCTTATTTATAAAAAAAATTAAGCCATCTCCAGCCTTTAACAAAAAACCTGAAAGCTGCAAAAAAAAAGGTATTCTTTAATCTTGTAGTATTTAAAAATTTGCGAAGACAATTTTTTCTGTAAGTGTATTCAGCAAATTATCTAGGTTTACCTCTTTATAGTTGCATATTATCACATTCTTAATACCTAAAATAAACCAAATAAAATATATAAACCAGTTTTATAATTAAAGAATATTAATAATTTGAAATGTCACTTATCAAAATATAAATATTTTAAGTAAAATATGGATTAATAAAAAAGTCAAAACCTTATTTTTAATCAGATTTAAATTTTACAATCACTTATTTTTAATAATTTTCAAGGTACAGGTTTGTTATTAGCTTGCTAATTATTACTAGCTATTACTTATTTATTCAATTTTTTTTTATTTACAGCAGTTTTTTGGAAACTTCATCTACCTGCTCAGACCTATACACTGATTTTTATCAATTTAATTGTTTACTATGTTAAATAAATCTGAATATTTGGTTTCTAAAAAAACAAACAAAAAAACTGGAGAGTTAATGAAGTTTTCCTCTATGTTCAAGCCGATATCGTTAAAGAATTTTAATATTTATGTGCAAAATACAAATTTGATTTCTAAATTTGAAATTATAATAAATATAATTTGCAGATTGCATTATAAATTGATCCAGAAAGCTTGAAGCTTGAAGTCTAACGAATCTATCTTTTATAGAATTATTCAAAAGAATAAAATTTCTTTCTCAGTACATTAATGAAAAAAGAAAATGAACAGCAGAGCAGGCTTTTCTTTCAGAAGAGCTCACTATTGACAATATTGTTCCTGCTTGCTTTTCTTCCTATTTTGAAATAGATTAAGTTGCACGTGAGCCCAAGAGGAGAATAAAGGCAGTTATTAACTGCGTATCATTACTAGTCTAAATTGATGAGTCTGCCAAGTATAGGTAGGTGGGAATAAAAAATGGATACAGTTTCAAAACGAAAAAAAAAAAGATTTTCATTCGTAGCTCCATATGAGCTACCAACTACACTAGAAAATTAAAGATAACATCATATAAAGTAGTGTATATGTCTATTACGCAAATTAAAGCCTCTTTAATGAAATATAATGTAGTTTATGACATTTATCTTTGCAGGAGTAGTAGTTTTCATGATATATGCTAAAATTAATTAATTCATAGGAGTTCAGGCAATTTATATTCATATGCGAATTTCATAAAAACTACTACCCCATAGAAATATACGTAACATGAACTTTATAGTAAGTTCAATTACATTTATTTTGGGTGCTGGCAGACATATGTACGTCTTATGTTTTCTGATATTTATGTTTTCAAAAATCTTATCCGAATAACTAAAAATAACATTTTGTAAATTAATTTTGTCAAATGTCATAAAAAGATAAATTTTATAAATTACTTTATATTACATTTAACTGGCTTTAATTTGTGTGCTGGCAGACATCTGTACATCTTGTGGTTCTTGAGATATAAATTTCTCATTTATTTCTCAAAATAAATTTACCAACTACTGATGTTTTAGTATACATTTTATGAAATGCTGCTGTTTTAAAAGTTTGTATTTCGGGAACTATTGTTCATAAATAGATATATTAGTGCTCATATTTTAGCAAATTTAATCTGAACTAATTTAAATGTTTTCTCTTAGGTTTGTTTTAACGATAGCTTATATCAATTTATAGTTAATCAATCAATAACTTATATATTTATAGCTCTGAATGGAAAGTTAATTTTTTTAACGTTTTGAACAGCAGACTACCTATACTTGGCAGACACATCAATTTAGACTAGTAATTATACATAGTTTTCATTAATGTAATAAAAAATTGGGGTGAAATAACTGCCTTATTTTTCTCACCGGCTCTAGTACTACAGGAGAAGAGAGACGTGAAGAGACTGAGAGGAGAAAATGTATCAGAAACCTTACATATATATTTTTTGATGTCCATTATTGATAATCCTGGCATATTTGATCAAGTTAAAGAAATCGAGAAATTCCTTAAGGAGAAACACCTCAAAGCCTAATAACTGATTTTTAGTGATATAAATGATATATGTGTTATAATTAAAACTGATTATTTTAAACCTTAACTTTTATATTGTTTTTAATAATACAAGTATTCACATTTAAAAACACAAAGTATACATTTTTATTGCTATATTCACCTCTATAAATGAAAAACTGTAGCTTTCACCTTCATCAGCGGGATCCTCTATAATTGAGACAACTATTACTTTAAACTTGCCCATTTGGAAAACTGGGTAAAGTGATACAGAATCCTAGGTACCTCGAGTACCTTGTTATACAGGTTACACTGTATTCTTTTGGGAAAGGATATTCTGGACTATTGAAGCTTGTAGGATTCTCATTTATGTAGAAACCATAGGACGAAGGATCCAATAAAACGACCATTTTTATGTTTAGCTAAGTAAGGCTTTATTTTCAACGAAGTTTTAGTTCAAGTTCTTATAAATTAGTACTAGCAGTGGGTAACTAACACAAATGATCGTAACCACAAATATAAAGGGGATATCTTTGAGTTCGAAGGCAATGAGGCGAAGAATGTACCTAAATCTTTTAGGAAGGGGGGCTATCTCGAAGAGCATGACCAATTTAAGAAGTTTACAATATGAAAATGTTCTTCGGGTTATTGCCTCTAGCTCTCAGGAATAATTCCTCAGGTGGAATGCGATCAGTTTCCAAACAGTAAATATCGCTAATAGGTCCCACAAGGAAGACTTTTTGCTCGGTGTTATTGTAAGGTAGCGGCACCCTCCCGCAAAAACAGAATTATGAGTGCCAACGCACATTTAGTTCTACGCTCCGCGGGGAGGGGGGACGGAGTTTTATCTCGGTGTAAAGTAGTCCTCTTTATGGTTCTTGCATCCGATTTCTACGAATAATGGAACTTAATTCCTTATGGCGTCTGCCCGCTCCGGGGAGTTGCGCCTTGCTTATGGGCTTTGTCGGGTTATGTATTGTTTGAGCTGGGGTCTTCTTGAATTAATGATGTTTCTTTTCGTTACTTTTGGATGCACCTTGAAACATCTTCTTTAAATGTAAACATTACGCTCGTTTGAATTTCTTATTTCTGGTGGATGTAGTTCGGTAAGGGCTGCAAGCGGTGGCGTTGCTACTGCAAGTTACTACTTGGGTTAGGCATTAGTTCCTATTCATACATTGATTAAGTGACATAATCCAGCAATTTACTTTCGTAAATATTTAATTGAGTTTCACTCTCACTAAACTAACTAATATGGCTAGGAAAATTTTTAGGGAACGATCTCCATATATTTATCCATACATTTTATCACTGTTCTTTACAACAAAGTTATTATTTTATATTTCGATCAAATTTAAAAAAAAAAAAAAAAATCAAATAAGAGTTAATTTTATCTCTATATATAAGTATGATAGCAGATATATAATAAAATATATAAACTACACTTTTTTTCTCACCAGGCACTTTAAAGGCTTTGCCTATTATAAGAAAAGAAGAACTATATATTGAAAAACGATGTGCTTGCCTAACTGTATTGGGTTGCTACATAGACGGCATTAATTTTTTCATAATTATTATATTCATTGTACAGTAAATGTATAATATATAATAGCAATACATAATATTTCTGTTTTATATATTTGTCCTTTTATTTTTACTTTCTATCCTATTATCTTTTAATGTTTTTTTTTTCCATAATTTCTTTCTCATCCCAATTCATCTTTCATTATTTTTTTTTTCCTTATTTAACAAACATAGAATAAAATTAAAATATAAATAATAAAAATT
>NW_027105356.1:567101-571765 GCF_000696795.3 Halyomorpha halys
ATACTGAGTAATATGACATACATTTTTTAAAAATATTTACTTTTTTATAATTTTATATTTATTATCTGTATTTGAATGTATGCATACAGTTCTAATCTTGTGCATAATAGTCGATTTTGATTAAATACTACATATGTGTGAAAATACGATAGATTTTTATAAGTATATACTATAATTGAATTAAAAAATGTCATTATTTATGTTTCCTAATAAGGGGAAAAAAAGATATATTCGGTTAAGAAAGAAAATATATACAGATAAATAATAGAAAAAAATGAAGAATAATAAGAAAAAGACGATAAAAAAAAAATGAGATCATAGAACGAGAAAAATAAAGGAACACAAATGATGAAACGAAATTTTAAAAAATCATGCATTACTATCATTCAGTAAAAATTTACTTTTCTATGCCTATTAATTATAAGAATTAAGAAACATTGTTTAACTAGGTATAAGTATGCTGTTTATTTAGCAACCAAACAGCAAAACTTTTTTGAATAAAGTTTTTCTCTCCCTCCTGGATTGTATTAGTAATTGAAAAAAAAAAATTATCTGGCTTATATTAAAAATATTGTCGCTTGAGCGGTGATAACTCGTAAGTCCGAAAAATCTTTATGATGTTAAAAAAAAAAGCATAAATTCTAGAGATACTATGAAAGAATTTTCGAGGTTTGAAAAAAAAAAAATAATAATTATCCTAATAAAAGTTGAGAACAGAGTTTCTTAAACAAAAACTAATGGTTGATTTTTTTCAGAATAAGAGGTACCTTATTGATCACATAGCTTAGGCTAGACGATTCGTGACCTATGTTTTTTTTTTTCGCGTCGTGGAGGGAAAAATAAAATGTTTAATTTTTCAATTTTAAATCAATTAAACATACAATTGTCTATCTTAATCAGAGGAAAATCTTAATATGCAAGCATTAATTAATCTTAGTCATTCAACTCTCATATTGGTCCAGCTTCGTTAAAAGTTGGATATTATTATATGACCCACAAAATAAATTTTTGAACTCATTCCTATGGAACAGGTTTTAGATAAAATAAAAAGGAAAAAAATTAGAAAGAATATACGACAAAAATTGTTAAAGAGAGAAGAGCTAAGCATCTTTGAACTATGTACACATTTCATATCCGTCGACTTAAAGAATTAATCCTATCCTCTGAATTCAGTTCCTATTCAAATATGAATGTTTATGTAGCAATAAGAATATTAGCCAATTGAATTTTTTTTCATGTAAATCGTTCTAACCAGCTCTTATCATTATTAGATTAACCAGCGATTATGAGAATTCGTTCTTCCCATTCGGCCAGGTGTATTTGAATACTAATGAAAACCTATTGTTATTTATGCTTCTTATTCAAATATACCTTGGGAAGTGACGACGAACAGTTCTTGCGTATTCTATAGAATTAATATTTTAAAAATAAATAACAGTAAAATAAAAAATAAATAAGACAACAGATAAACTTTCATATTATGTGTGAATATGAGTGTTGAAAATATCCTGAAAGATTTAATAATTAGTCATTGCATATGGGTATAATAATATACTGATTAATACTATACGTCATTTAGAGATACGTCTAGATAGACTATACGTCATATTTTCATGATTTGCTTATTGCGTCAGTTATAAGTATTATTTTATCATTTCCAGTCATATTTTTTTATCTATCGACAACCGAAACAACCGAAAGAATTAAAATTTATTTACACTTGGAGAAAGGAGTATAAAGGAGTGGGTATGCCTCCAGGGCGAGAGACGCCACAAAGTGGGGTCTATTCCTTTCTTAGGCGTGGCATCCGGTACGCCCTATTTGATAGTCCAGAGTTGACAGTTGACAGTTGGATTGCTGCAGGACCCTGTATGCCTGGAAGGAGATTAAAAAAAAAATAGAGTTACTCAAAGAGTATTCACATTTTGTCGTTGATATTGGTTTTTTGAATTACAATTATTCTCAGCCACTTTTTTGTTGTAAAAATTAAATATTCTAAAAACAATGTTTATTATTTTACTTTTTTTATAAATTAAAAAACTGCTCCCATTATATCAGAAATTATTATATAGTTCTATCAAAATTTATATTTTACTGTTTCTGTAAAAAAAAAAAATTTTTTTGTTCCTAGATAACAATAATTGAAAAATTGTCCAAGTTAATGTTATAATCTTTATCAATATTATATTCACTCCTTACTTCTGATGTAATTCTCATGTAAATCTCTACTAACTTCATCGTAAAGTTACTTTCAAGGGACGAGGCCTAATCCATATCTTTTAGCGTCATTTTTGCTTAGAAGGAGATTAGGGAAGGTTATAGCATCCCCCCTGTTGTAATCAGTACAAATTCAGCTGCTTTTTAAAAAATGTTATAAAGTATAATGTTATTACATGGCTTATGTAATTACTAGTATAACTGTTGGAGGGCTTAGGGCTGTTATATGCATATCCGAGGTAATATCACACAACTGTAAAATTTTGTGGAATTGACTAAATGATAGGCTCCAAAATGAATTTACCAGATTTTTGTGAATCAGAATAAGTGCTATGAAAAAATTCTGCGACCTTAATTAAAACACAATTATCTTCAAAAATTTACAGATCAGCCGCTTTAGCTTGCATATGTAACATTTTCATGTATTTGTATGAAAACTTAAACTATACATAATTCGAAACGTTAGGGGCAAATTACATATTATGTTTTAATCTTTTAAAACATCGGAGGTTACGGAGAAAATGGGGTGAGTAGAAAAGTGGCTAAAATGAGTTACGCTGAATGTTATCATTTGTCCCGGAATAGTAAGAGAAAGATTAGATATAACTTAAACTACATTTCATTTGGTCGAAATGAGTCACCAATTGTGGATTCTGAAATTCTGGAGAGCTGCCTTAACAGTCAGTGATTGCACTTCCTCTAATCTTTCTTTTAATAGCTGCAGGATCCCTCAATGGTCTAGATTGCCCGTTTCCTTCGTTCTTCTGAGTCACTTTTAATTTCCGTGGGTCGCCTTTGTTGAACTGAACTAGGCCTTGGGTTTCCAGAAATCTGAGTTTTTATATTTCATTTTTATCATAAATTACTTTTGGAAGTTATTAAAATTGGAAATATCGTTCGTTAATATTAATGATATAAAGAAATACTTACCTTAGCTTAATATTAATTAAGATTTCACGACAAATCCCCTGCAGGATCTTGACATAAGAGCTTGGTAGTTTGGACCAGTACATCTGAATGACGTCCGCTTTAATCACTCAATTAAATTAAATTAAATCCATACCACTACGAACCTTAAAGAGTTAGGAGTGAATCACTCTGTTAGAAAATACTGTTACTGAACCCACGGTTGGGTAAGGAGGTAATTTGGTCATAATCACGCTCGATCGAGACTTCATAAGACCTGGGTGAACCACGGAAGGCTCCCATACCACCCACAGAGCTACAATGAAACAGAAAATAATTATCTTCTACAGCTGGATTCAAAGAGATCCTTGGAGTATCACAGTGCCTTACCATTGAGCTACACTACTTGATATATTTATTTATTTTTTCGAAAGCTGGAAGACATGTTCTCAATCACAACAAGCACATGACTTATATAAAAATTTACATAAAAAAATTCACTCCGTTTTCTGATTTCAGACGCTTTTTAAATATTGCTTGAATTCACTCAAGTCTCCTCTTCCCATTTTAAGTAAATCTTTCAAAAGTGATACAGGACCGTTTTAGTAGGGCGGGTTCGGCCTGGAAAGATTCCTTTTTTTATATACATGTATATATAGTTGACCGTAAAAATTTAAATAAAAAATGATGGTCAGGGTTGCGGTAAAAAAAAAAAACCAAATAGTTCATAACTATTTTAATGTCCAACGTTTCGCCCCCACTTTGCAGGGCTTCATTTGGGCTAAAAAGATACAAAAAAACAGAGAATATTACATTAATAAGATGCAATAAGGTAATTTAAGCTAGTATAAATATTATGTAAAAATAAAGTGATAAGAAATTACATATAAATAAAAGGATGGAAGACATAAAATAGTATCAATATAAAATAAACTTGAATAAACAATGATAAGAATAAAAAATAAGTAACGATGGCAAGAGTAAAATTTTTTTAAAAAATACGTAAAATATACAGTTAAAAAAGTACAGGAGATCTCTTTTTTTGTGTGTTATCTCCTCTTACAAAATTGTGATTGTCGTGCATCAACCAGCATATTCGCTATAATTGCCTGTTTGAAAGGTACGAAAATTAGGCCTTCCGCAGAGGTTTGGAGTGGTGGGTTTCACTTTTACCTTGAGGTACACTTTTACAACTAAAAGAAAGCATTATTTTCCGTATAAATTTTTACATTACTAGTTGTGTGCTTTCCTCTTATAGATTAAACAATCTTTTTTTTTTACCTTACATAAATGGAATGTATTAAACGGTTTATTTGAGAGATTCCAGTAAATTAAAAATTTATGAATACAGCTCTTTTCACAATTCTTCACGTGTATTTTTTTTAGTAAAAATGAAGTAGTAATTTTTTTTTCGTATATTATGAAGCAATCCACAGCGATGATGATGCTTGCCTATGCATATCAATCTTGGAAACATTCCTGATATTATTTTATCTATACTAGAATATATCGGTTGAAATGATGCGAACAATAATTAATAT
>NW_027105356.1:576175-592070 GCF_000696795.3 Halyomorpha halys
AATAACATAAAATATTCCATTACAGAAAGCTATTAGATTAATTAATTTTATAAGAAAGTAAATTAGAAAAAAAATGTTAGATATATTTGCAAATATTTGTTTTCTTTAAATAATCAAATATTTTAGGAATGTGAGTTATTGTCGTTTGGTAAAGTTATCAAATGATATGGAAGTCCGGTGTCTATCAAGTACCTGCAGTCTTTCATTCTGTGTTTAACAGTTGCGGTACATTACACTGTCTACACGTTGGTCTAGATGTTCCTGACAGCAGCAAGTACCCTTGGGTCAGTTGACTACGTCCAATCCTTAATCTAATCAGTACTACGTCTTGTCGTCTGCTGTTTCGGATTGATGACTTCCGTGGAAGTACTGTATATTTAATCTCCCTTAATTTGTTTTCTATGTTGTGTTGGTCCAAGTTGGTTGAGGGCAATCTGAGCAGGTGCTAGTGGGATCAATGATGTAGCTTTACAATTGCCCACGGTGTCCTGGTATCCAAATGAACAAAACCGTGCGATTAGTTAATTAGAAAATTAGTTGAAATATGAGTACTGCTATCGGATGTGTTGTATATACGTTTCTCAATATTGACAATGAACTTACATAGTCTGTGAATAGTAGAATGTCATTTTTTATTAGGCCTACCTTAACCCCTGATAAATTGCAGTCAGTTCTGCGGTATATGAATTGCGTTCGGGGGGAAGACTTCTTTGGACGATGAAATCATCTATTATTGCTGCTGATTTAACCCTACGATCACTTTTGGAACTACCGGTAAATACGAGTCCTGTTTATTTATCCAGAAATTCGTACAAATATTGTGGTGGCAGTTTTAAGCGTGATTGTTGAAAAGCTGTCGGTTATATGAATTTAAGTCCAGTGAGCAAACCGGTACATTAAATGATTTTGGTAATTAATCTCTTATTCGTTAATTTTTTTTAAAATAATGAGTTTTCGTTTCCTATAATGGAACACTCTGACCCCGGAAGAACTATGTATGTCCACGATGGTTCACCAGCTTCTATATCCAAGACTTGTTCTGTAGGCGCCGTTAACCGAATACTGCTATGTCTGTATGTGTATATATTACTCCTAGCAGGCTTCCTTTTAGCGTATATTTTTTAATTATCTTCGGCCAATTTTTGATCCACTAACTTAATTTAATACATTCCAAACTCGCTTTCCTCTATTTAATTACCTTCATTTTCCCATTCATTTTACTCCTTACAACCTTAAATCATGAATTATTAAATTTCTGTAAATGTATTACAATAGTATAAAAATCTTATTGTAAGTTATTGTTCGTAGAGGTAATTCCTACCTACACCTGCAGTGGCAACCTCTTTGGATTGTAGATAAAAGTGTCTGTTTAACTTACCCACTGTGTTTGCACAGTGTATAACTTTTTCAATCTGTACATATTCATCTTTGCAAGCATCTCACCTTTTCTTCAAAAACATTATAATATCAAGATTAATTAACTAGTACCATTGTTAATTAAAAAAAACTTAGTAACTTGTAATCACCACTTAAATCTACCATTGTAATTTATTAATGTTTTTTATCCAGAGCTCTTTAGGTTAGTTTTATTTTGTAGTATTCTGTATCGAATTAGTATTATTTAATTTTCGTTTATTTTATTATTCAATTTTCCTTCTATTGTTTCAATATAATTTTATGTATCAAAGAAGGTTTCTAATTTTGTTTTTCAGTTTTATCAAGCATCTTATCATTTATTATTTTTCTGTAGTTTGTTTTACTTTATTCTTTATTTTATCAACCATATTACGGAGCATGTTCACATTTTCCTTTCTCTCTCTCTCTCTTTCTCTTTCACCTATTATTTTTTTTTCCTTTACCAACACATTATTTAAAGCCCCAAACTAACTATCCTTGATCTTGGGATAGTGGAAAAGTGTCCCTAGGATAACCAGACTGTGGCCCTAACAATCTGAAATATTTTTACTAATTTCTATTATTTTATTACGATCCTAATGAATAAAATCATAAAAAGTAACTTTATTGTTTTGTTTTATATCACTCGAAAAAATTCATGGACTCGTTATTTTGTAAAAGTTATATCCAAGGAACGTCAACGGGGTGAAGCAAAAATTCTCGAGAAATAGCTAAGTTACGGCAGCCGGTCACAGTTATTCTCTCAGACTAGTTTTATTAAAAATCCGCTGAGAGGAATAAACTCGGATATTTTATTCCTTAATAACCATCGTTCAACAAATCACGGTTGCCGCCTTAAACACTTCTTACAATTTACACAACAGCCATCTTTTAATACAGTTTCGAAATGGCTGTCGTAAACAAAGTTGTGAGGTGGAACTGGCATAAACATTGCTATTTTTTCATCTTGTTTGTTTTTTATCGTAACTTCGCTTCACAGACAAGCTTTAGCTCCCGGTATTTGCTAACTTGCTTATATATTCAGAGTGAAAATTGATCACTGTATAATTATTATAAATTTTTAACTTTTTAAAATTATGTTGTTTATCTAAGAAACTAATTGATGTATATTAAATTCATTTGAAATAAAGCGTAATGAGCAATAAAATTGATCATTTCTAATAATACTGAAACTGGAAACGTTTTCAAGGATATGTTGAAAATTGCATTAATTGGGACGTAATGATGCTGATATTGAAGAAGAGAAATAAGTAAAACTCATCTTATTTCTGCCAACGTTTCGGCCAGAATTCTGACCTTCATCAGGGAATCTATGGAATTTCTCTCTTAGCTATCTCCATCTATGGAAGAGAACAGACAATCTTCTCTCCATAGGCTTGCAAAGTAGGAAATCCAACTTAATATCGAAGACTGAAGCTCGGACTAATACTAGACATTCTTCTCTAAAATGTGTATTTATCTATTATTATTATTTTATCGTTAATTTTTTTTTATTATATAAGCAATTTATTTTATTTATTAATTCTATAAATATTAGTGGTTTCGGTTAATTATTTTTTTCTTCAATTTTAAGTTACTTAAATATTATTGTTTGAGGATTAACCCTCACATATTTAGAATAGGGATTCTAGATGCTGCCATCTATTGGCAAACCTCAGAAGAAGTTGAGGTACTGAAGCCTAAATGATCTTAGGTTAGAAAGCAACACCATTTTGCTCATACTCAAAAATTTACCATGAGTAGTACCACACCCAGGCAGAGGTACAGAGGCTGGAAGAGAGAACAGAGCATAATAGAAGAGCCAGTCTTCAAATTCCATCAAAAGTCTCAATAGCCCTTCACCAATGAATCACCAAGTTAACTACAATATCTTTATTATTCTCAGTAACCAACTTCAAATCAATACTTAAAATTAATTTGAATACTAATAACTAACCCATATTGTAAACCACATATAAGCTATCGTATAACTCATTCATGAATAGAGGTTTTGATTTTATTCATTATATACTTAATTTATTTTAAATTCATTAAATACAGTCTACTCTATTCATACTAGCTTACCAGCAAATTATAATTAATGCGGGTAATATCCCCTATCATTGGACTCCGTCAAATACCATAATTAAACAATTATTATTATTTTAATTAATTTTTATTATTTAGTAATTATAACGTTGTAAATAGTTAGGGTTATCTTCAGCTCGAGAATACGAAAGAATATTAAATTATTTTAATAACCATGTTAGGCCCAACCTGGCTTATCTGATGATAATGGATTACATATATAAAAATAAATAATTATTTTCATATGATTATGTTAATAGTACAGCCTCCTAACAGATAGAATATATCCATGTTTTATGCATAATTTTTTTTCAACAGTAAATACATTTCGTTCTAGATTATTTGACTAATACTCATGTCATTGATTTCCTTCCTGTTCTTTGACTGGTTTTCCATTGCAGATTCATCGCTCAAAACTGGGAGCGTGCCCTCGATAGTTATTGAGCTCCTGGAACGTGGGCTATGACACAGTGCCATTTAGTTGCATCTATTGAGGACAGTAATTGGAGCGATTGTGCAGTTGACGGAACCAATCACTGCACTTACCTCGCTTATCTATATCCTATCAGATCGTCCTTCCTAGCCTGCTTCGCTCTACATGGCTCGCGTGGTATTAACTAATGATACAGGAAGGATTCTTTAACTGAGGCGTTTAATGAAAAAGTGGTATGTCTATGATGATTGCATGATACATTTTGAACTGAAATTTACTCTAAAACTCACAGCTATATTTATCAATTTGAAGGGTTTGCAAGTATAAAAAGGTAGATTTTTACGATTTTCAAAATTAAAAAACAAATTCAGAGACTACTGAATTTACATAGAACAGTTTGATTGAATATTGTAAAACAAATTATCTGGTAGTTTTAAGATCGTGCAAATATTAGTTTTTAAGCTAGGATGTTTATATATTTGCATAAATACAGACCATATTGCAAGTTATGGCTATTTGGACCAGGAGGACAGTTTAACGTATTTTTCTATAAAATAAAATACTTGAATTAATTTTTTTTTCACAAACGCAACACTCCCTCTTGCTGTATATTCTACATTCAGGTAAGCGAAAGTAAAAAATGTATGGTGATCAGCGATGTTGACCTCTTCCTGCCAAACCTTTTTAAAACGGACAGGGGATGCAACCCCTCGAGATAGGAGAGATGCCGATTCAGATAGAGACCAATGTATCTGGAAGAGCTAAGATAATAGAGAGTACTGCAGTGGTGTAATCCTGGCAATGGTGCAATGCCCTTATCTTGTTCTGCTAAGCCTAATGATGTCTCCCGAGTAGGATCTCCGCCTGATAAACGTTAGTGCCAGGGAAAACTCCGTCTATTCGGGACCGGCAAAGGATGTGTACCGCTCCTCCTGGGATCCTCTGTATCTTCCTTATCTAGTTCTCTTGTTTATTATAAACAATGTTACTGAGTTAATTATAATGAAACCAGCCTGATAATAAAATAAACTACTTTATGGGGATTATAGATGTGCAGAAACTACCTGTTGTAATTTAAAGGGAATCAATAGTATTTAAAATAAACATCAATGTGAATAAAAAAAAAATTATCGAATAAATTTAAGAGAATGTTTCTGAATATCTTCTATCAAATTATATAAACTCTAAATTTTTTAATAGTTTATATTTGACTCCCAATCAAGATGTTACAGAAATATTGTTTATTACTTTAATTTAGGAAGAGTTGGGTCCATTGAATAAATGGCTATGGGAATGTAGTGTAAATTTTAGTAAAATGTTAAATTTTTATATTTCTTCCATCGTTTTGTAAAAGAAAAGTGCTATAATGAGCGAAGATAACATTAAATTTTTCTGTGTTGTTTCTGAAGTTTTTTTTTTTCAATTCTGAACTCCATGAGTCGAAAAGGACGACTAAGCTTAGCTGATTCTCTCTCATCCCTTTTAATATATAAAGTGAATCAATTGTATTTAAAATAAACAACAAAATAAATATGAAAAAAACTCGAATAAATCTTAAAACATATTATTTATGGACTATTTTAAGAAATCATATAAATTCTAATTTGTGGTGGCAGTTAATAGTTGAATCTTCAACAAGATATTACAAAAAAACTGTTTATTAATTTTTTGTCTGTAAGAGTTGTGTTGATAAATGGGTATAAGCAGAATGTAAATTTTAGTATACTGTTATATTTTTATATTTCTGCCATACTTTTGAATGAGCGAAGATTAATTTCAACTCAAATTAGGGAGGTAAGTGATAGTTGTGTAATGCGCACTCTGCATTAGATATTTTTTTGTCGTATCTGCAGTTTTTTAATATTTATTATACATTATAATTAGTTTGTTTTGTGATTTCTTTATGCATCTTCGTATTTCGGGACAACAAATTTAGGACCTGACCCCCGTTGAAAATGATCCATAGGGGTTTTAGCGAGTCGAGAGATACACAAATCCGATTTGGGGTGAAGTGGCACAGAGGTAAGGTCCTACTGCTTTCAAAGACTCGGGTTTGAATCTAGGTGTGGAAGATAATTATTAATTCTGTTACTGTAGCCGTGAGTAAACCCTGTGGGTGCTGGTGCGCTTCGGAGTCTATCCAGCCTCATAAAGTGGGTCCCTTTATTTAGGGATGGAACAGTAGATTGAGCGTGATCTTGAAAAAATCCTCTCCTTGTATAACTGTTGTTCTAAAAATAGTTATTTCCTCACAAAGTATTGAACCCATGATCCTTCATGAATCCATGTATTCCATGAATTGTTCATCTGATTATTATTATTAAACACTGATAATTATAGCTTATGAAAAAAGTTTTAAATTTAGAATAAATAAACAAAAACTTATTTATTTTTTTAAATATAATTTTTTTAAATTTCTTGAGACTGGTATTTATTTATTAAATAATTACTATTGATGTAATAAAAAGTGTTGAGACTATACAAGGATACGTTTTGATTTATTTATTTTTGCCATGCTGTGTGTTCTGTAGCTATTTATTTTTTATTGCATTTATGGGTGTCATAACAATTTGATTTGTTTTTACAGTTGGCAATCGTGTGGTCTTTGCTAGGGAAACCCCCAGCGACTTATAACATTATAATTATAGTAGAAAGATTATAAAAGAAATTATAAATATAATGGAAAAAATGGTTATTGATAAATATTAAAATGGCCTTGTTTAGTTCCCTTTAAACAAAGGTTATATCTGAGAAGAACATGGTCGGGTGCGGTCAATGAAGAACACAAATAAGTTTAAGTAATTTTGTTAGTGCCAACGTTTCGGCCAGAAATTCAGGCCTTGTTCAGGCAACGTTCTATAGCAAAAGTTCATTTAAGATTATTATTATTTTTAATTATATTGTTCGATAACTACTGTATTCAATATTAAAATAATGTCCCTTCTACCATTACCTCCCACACCCTACGAATCACCTCTCTCCGTGTTCCGGGAGGCCTGACTCAGATTTCCGCCCTGTTCTTCTGTTCGCCAATTGAACGGAATTGTCGACCAAGGACAGCCGAGGCTGCAGCTCAGTCGTGCAACTCTCTTCTCCAGGGTGAGTATCTCTTCTGTATCTAGAAGTAGAAGAGCATAAGTATTAATATCGTATACCTAATCATAGGTTGTGACTTTCAGCTTTGTTCTGTCCCGATTGGATTTGTTGAGAATGGCACCGTTGTTACTTGTCGGCTATTTACTTCTGTTCTCAAACAACATTGATAATGTAAGTCAATGGAATTATTATATTGTATATTTAATGAGGTAATTAAATGGTTATTCACATTTATAAAAGCAACAATGGTAATCAAGAGGATAATATAAATAAAAAACTCTTTTTGACTAATCAGAATTTTTGGGAGCTAAAATTTTCTCATAGAAGGTATACAATAAAATTCTAAGTGATAAATTTATTATTTGAAGGGTTTGAGAGAATAAAAAGGTAGCTTTTTACGTTTTTCCACATTTTAAAACTATTTCAACTGGATAATTGAACAACTGGATCTAAATAGAACAGTTTGGTTTCAGATTGTAAAAAAAAATAATCTGGTTTTAATATTTATTTTATTTAATATTTAAAAATTAATCTATGGAATAATATCTGTCAAAAATCAGTTGTCATAAATTGTAGAAACAGTGCCACATTTAAAGTTCAGAAACCGTGAAAATGTCCTATTTTTTTTAATTTCTAGAGTTCACCCATTTCGACCACGAATAAGTGAATATTCAAAAGATATTGTATCAATGTAATGTATTTGATTAATTTTCTTATAATTTGACACCGAAAAACAACGGAAAAAGCAAAGATATGGTTATCTGTAGGCATTTTTTTTTTCATACCCTCCTGTAAAGATTTTAGTGGGTATTTGGTACGTACATATAGGAGGTATGCTATATGTATAGCTGAGTGTGAAGGATACCTTGGATTGTGAGCAGTAGGCATTGTAGCAATATATATTATATGGATATAGGAGGAAATATTTTACACAGGTAGAGAGGTGTAGGTATTTAGGTTCTACGGTAACTAGAATACACGAAATGCTTGTTATTTTTATATTTTGAAATTTATGATCTCGCGCATACTGTCCAGAAATTTAAAAGCTTTAATTACTTGAGAGACTTGAGGATTTTAATTTCAAATTTTCTTAAATTGATTTACATAAATCTATTAATTTGTCCAAATAAATGTAATGTATTTAAAATTTATCAAGTTGCAATTTATCTCAACTTCATTCAAAAGCTTTGTATGAAATTTTAGTAGTTGAGTTTATAAACACTTCAACAGATTTTAACAATTATAACAATTGAGACACTGATGTGAAAAATACAGGACGGAAAAAAAAATCGAATTTTCGTGTATTCATGGAAAATAAAACAAGAATTCAGGGCAAAGGCTTCAAATCAGAAAATCGATTCACAGATAGTACTAGTCATTTGCAGATAATACAGATACTAATAAGTCAGATTAAAAACAATTAATTTTTTTTACATTGTGTTTTTATTTATTTTTTATTTTATGTTGTTTTTTTTGTATGTGTGTGATTTTCCTTTGTCAGCTCATATAGTCACATTAATTTGGTTCAGATTTTTATTTAAATATCAATAATAACCTAATCGGGGGTCTCAAATAAATAAATTTAAGAAATATATGTGGTTGGGGAAGAGGTCAGTAAATAACACAGATAAGTTGAGGGAACTTATTTAATAGTGCCAACGTTTTGGCCAGAGTTTCTAGCCTTCATCAGGGCTAAGAACAAAGAGCAAGTTAACAACCAATGAATAAAAAAAAATAAAAATGGAAAATATAAAAAGAATGATACTAATAAATAATTACACAGAATGAAAATAAGTGAATAAAGCGATGGAAGAAGTGGAAAATAAAAAGTTTATATCTAATTAAATATGTAAGTGGAATAACATAATCAAGGAAATTCTATTCTACTTACCTATTTAAGTAGAATAGAATTTCCTTGATTATGTTATTCCACTTACATATTTAATTAGATATAAACTTTTTATTTCCACTTTTTTCACCAGTTAATTTATTTATTTTTTAATTTTCATTCTTTATACTTACTTGTATCATTCTGTTTATATTTTCCATTTTCATTTTTTTGTATTCATTAATTGTTGTCTTGCTCCCTGTTCTTGGCCCTGATGAAGACTATAAACTCTGGCCGAAACGTTCCCACTATTAAATACGTTCTCTCAACTTATTTATGTTATTCTCTGATCTCACCCCTAACCTCATATATATTAGCCACGGTCAACTATCTTCTCATCATTATAAATTTAAGAAAATTAAAATTTTTAGAAACACAATTCAATTAATTGAAAATTACTTTTTTTTTGTTTTTATTTAGAATGTTTTTAGATTTAGCAAAAATCAATGTGCGGTATTATAAATAAATCATTAATGAAAAATTATTATAATAAGGCGTATTGTATTAGTTAATCATCATTATTTAGTTTATTAAATTGTTCTAAGCAAATTATTTTTTCATCAGTAGATCTACTTCTTTCTTGTTGAATTATTCTAGAAAAAGAAAACCTATCAAGCAAGTGTTTCTTCTCAATAAATAAACTAAAGAGAAAATATACGGGAATGAATTTAGTTAATAAGTTAATGTATTTGTTTAATTAAGTAGAGACAATTTTCTCATTAATTTATTCAAATAAGATTTATGGAGAAATCATGATTCTTTAAGAAAAAAAATTGTTTGAGGATTTATTTTATGGAAGGATTGAAGATCACCGTAATTGATTAAAGAAAATATGAATCAATTATGGTTAATCAATGAACCATAAATTATAAACCATCAACTCGTAATATTGTAACATTATTAACGAAATACGTCCTATCATTCAGTATAATTTGTATGAATCAGAATCATTTGTAATATAATTATTTTTTATATAAATTCCACCATTCTTAAATCTTAATTCTTATTATCTTAAAATTTTAATTTGGCAATAAGGTATTTTTTCTTTTCGTTGTATGCCTACTTAAATGATTTGACAATATTTAGCTAATGAACTCTAAACTGAATGAGTGAATACATATTATAAAATATATAATATTATTTATTAGTTAATAAATATGTTTAGTTATTCAAAACCAATATCAGTCTTTTTTTTTTCTATCAATTGCTTACATTCTGCTATTGCATAGTTAGGTATGTTGATTTAATATAATGTTGTGTAGACTGCATCATAATTTTACCCTATGAAAAATTTCAACTTAATTTTATCACTTAGTGATACAATTTTTGACTTCATTACTTATTTTCAACCTTTATTTTTTTTTTATTTTGCACAAAAAAAAAATGAACTCCTTATGGATTCAGTTTCATCATCTTAGGCTACTGTTTTTACGAAGTAGAACATTAGAAAAACATCACCTTAGATTTTAGTGACAGCATCCTTTGTAAAAATTGTGTTAACATAATATAAATGTGAATATTTATTATTATTATTATTTATCGTATAATTACACAAACAGTGATATTTACTAATGATTGTTTTTATGTTAAAATTAAATACATTATTTTGAACTGGCTTATATAATTCAATAAATTTAAATTTTTTAAGGTCAAAGCAATCTCCTTTGAAAGTATCAGCCCTGTACTCCTATTGGTTCGTATGGTTTATTTTTCTATTAAATGATTTGTTTACCTTGTATACTTTGTAAAGCAGTTGTTACATACTTTATGATTACAGGTCACCACTAAAGCTATCGAAGTATCAATGGTCGAAACTTACTTAAGTTGGCCTGGTCCTTTGGAACCGACAGAACTAAAGAATTTGGCTGAAACTGAAGAAAAGGACGGGCTGTTTCCGATTCACCGTGCTGCTGCCGAGGGAAGATTGGATGTGGTCGAGTATCTTCTTCACCTCGGTGTCAATATAAATATGAAGGATAATAGGGATGGATGGAGCGCTCTCCAATGGGCATCCTCCAACGGCACCCTCGACGTAGTAAAGTTACTTCTGGACAAAGGAGCTGATATTGAACTGAAGGACAAGAAAGAAAGGACTGCCCTCCACCAGTCAGCCATCAATGGTACCTTCGAGGTAATTAAGTTCTTGCTGATAAAAGGAGCCGAGATGGAGGCGAGAGATATCCACGGAGAAACGCCCTTATCATTGTCTGCGGCAGAAGGCCACCACAATATCGTCAAGCTCTTATTAGATAGGGGCGCAATCGTAGACACCAAGAGTTTTTCTAATAACACGCCTTTACACTGGGCCTGTGCCAACGGCCAGAAGGATGTAGCCCATCTACTCATCGAACGAGGTGCGAGCTTGAATGTGAGGAACAACGATAACTTCCAACCTATCCATCTGGCTGTTGTCCACGGTCATCTCGAAACTGTGAAGATGTTGCTCGACAACGGCGCTAACATGGAAACAAAAACACCGAACGATGCTAAGTTGATTCACTGGGCTGCCAGTTACGGTCAAGTTGGAATAGTAAGGTACTTTTTGGATCGTGGAGAACCGATCGACGTTAAGGGTGCGGACGGGTTCACCCCACTTTTCTCCTCCACCGCTCGAGGGAGGATGCATGTGATGAAGCTGCTACTGGAGAGAGGAGCCAACAAGGAAGCTATGAATGATGACAGGCAAAGACCCCTGCACTGGGCCGCGAGGTTCAACCAGCCACTCGCTGTGGCACTGCTGTTGGACAGTGGCGCCATCATCGAACCCAAGGACATCAAAGGGCAGACTCCCCTGTACCTGGCGGCTGATGAAGCGAGCCTGGAGGCCATGCGGGTCCTTTTGGAACGAGGGGCTAGCAAGGAAACACCCAACAACGAAGGTTGGACTCCCCTTCACCAAGCGGCCAACAACAACAAGGTGGAGGTGATGAAGCTCCTCATCGACGGAGGTGCCAACGTGGAGGCTAGGGATAACGAGGGGCAGACACCTCTGCACCTGGCCTCGGCCAAAGGAAATAAGGAAGCAGTGGAGCTGTTGTTGGAGAAAGGGGCCGACCCTGCTGCCAAAGATAAGGGGGGCAACGTCCCTGTCAAACTGGAGGCTGCACCTGAAGAAGTGAAACAGGCATAAAATCGTATGCTAATATAATATTGGAATATCTATTATCTACTACTTTTTTCCGTAAATATTTGAACGATTATCATTGTATTCTTCAAAATGGAATGTTATCAACAGAAGCATGGCTTTAATTCAGTTGTATGAGTAATTGTTTTAAGAATCGGTAAGGCAACATTTGAATTTTAAATCTAGTCCTATTTAGAATTACTTTTTTTTTGTATATGTTATGTTAAGAGTTTTGTATATTTATTTCTATCATGAATGTATTTATAATGGACTAAAAAGACGTATTGAACTGTATTTTTTTATAATTTTTATAAATAAAGACTCCTGAAACAAATATGACGTGTGTGAAAAACATTTTGTTCAACCAAGTTCAGTATTTTTGGTTAGGCAATTATGAATAGGTTTGATGTATGATAATAAATTAATTTTTTTATTTCATAATAAGTTAAAATATAAATAAATGTATTTGCTTATAATAGCAATAATAAACTTTTTTTTTTTAGTTTCATTTATTTAATATACCTAGTATTTACTCAAAACAAAGAAGTGTACGGTAAAAATAATTTCATTTTTTTCTTGTTTTATTTAGTATTACCAATAATTTTTAGCATTAACTGAAATTAAGGAGTGGAATGGGAATAAATATATTACTGATAATTGTGATACAAGACCCAAAAATTGTTATTTTATTATTCAGATAGAATAATATGAATATGTTAACAACACATTTTCCCCATAATTATTGCGTTATGTAATTTTGAAATATTTATAAAATTTGAATTATGGAATCTCGTTTTTACTATATTTTGTTTTTCCTAAAAGGATAATGTTTATAATGAGTTATAGTAAGTGACTCCTGTCTGATCTTAAAACATTTTAACATTAATAACTAATATCACTTAAAATTTTTCACGACCCAACGTATTAATTAGTATTCAAATCTACTTCTAAAACGATCTCCTTTTCGGTTCTTGCACCAGGGCTGTGACTAAGAGCTCCTTTAAATATGTAAGTAATTTTGATTAATTGCATTGTAATGGAAAGTAATTATTCTTAGGAGAATTTCGTCAAGAACACAAGGACAGGCGCTTCTCTAATTCCCAATCATATTGATAAGAGACCAAAAACCTAATGTAAATCAGCTTTTATTACTTGAAAGTTGGTTAATCTCACTATTCTCTGTAGAATAGTCTCTTAAAAAAATGTTGAAGTATTAAATACCACAATTGTGTCAAAAATTTCCATTTAATTTGGGAAAATTCTATGACAAGATGTTGTATTAGAAAAAAGGTTGTCAAAATCGTTCGATTTCAAGGAATGAGTGACCTTTGACCTGTCGTTCCTTTGTTATTTATCAACAGTTTGTCCTTGACCTTGGATGTGAACAGACCTTATTTTTTGGCAGTGCGTCAATTGCCCAATCGGCAATGATCTTGGGTGCGGGGAATGCGTGGGCGGTTTTTTGAGCTTTTTAATGAAAAAAGGACAATAGACATTATTACATCATGGACGCAAAACATCGCGAACTGTATAACATCGTGACAGAGTTTAAGGCATATATGAGAGTATTCATAGATTACTCGTTATATAGATGATTCACTAGTGGTGGTATAGAGTATTCATTATATAAAGTACTCACTAGAAGAGTTGTATAGAGTATTCATAAGATAATGTACTCACTAGTACTAGTATAGATTATCCATTATTTAGAGAATTCAGTAGTAGTAGAATAGAGTATTCATTATATAGATTATTCTTTAGTAGTAGTATAGAGTATTTACTAGTTGCAATATAGAAAATTAACTATATTGTGTATTCCTAACAGGTATTAATAAAGACATAACATTATTAAAGTTAAGTTTTTACAAACATCTACACCATTTTTACCTATAAGCCTAACAAAACCGAGCGGTACTTTGTCAATTTGTGGGCAGAGAGAGAAGGGGAAAAGTTAAAATTTCCTAAATATATTGACTGGGTTTCCCTATATTAAAATATGCTATTATTCCCAAATAAATTATGAAATATATTTATTTCTCCTCATTTTTGGATCTGAACTCTTCACTTCCTTTTTGAAAATATTTCTTCGGCAACAAAATGTTTATTATTTATTCAAACTCAATTACTGTAAAATACAATTTGTTAACTTTGAATATATTTTTATTGATTTTAAACATTGGAAAGTGATTTAGTAAAATATTTTACTTGAAATGAAACCAGTTGTTTTTAGGTAGGACCCCTTTGGTACAACCTTCCTGATGAAGACCTGAAACTCAGGTCGAAACGTCGGCATGAATAAATATTTTTTTGTTTATTTATCTTCTTTTTGCTGACCGCATCCCCCCTCCCCCTCCCTCCGACCATCTTCTCCAATAATTAAATTATTATTAGGAAAAAATACTTGCAATTCAACTATGCTGTTATTGGAATGCAAAAATATTTTCATAAATATGTTTCTTTCACCTCTTATCGCCGACACTTGCTTATAGGAATTATGCTACTGGTATTAAGTTTTATTTAATACTGATGATTCCTTTTGGATCATATTACCATCTTTACACTATGGGCCCAGGGACCCCACTTTCTATGGGGCCCCTAACACCTGTGATACGGTGACGTACATTAGCTTTAGGATAAATTGAGAAGTTTGTCACTGATGCCCATAGAAAGAGATTTACTTAAAGAAATAGACGTGATATAAGGTCCAGGAAGAAAAGATAGTCCGCCCAATATTTTTCTTCTAATCAATTTTAACCATTTATATCATTTTTACTATGTAGTGTATTCTGCTAAAATTTGATACCATCTAATCCAATAGGATTCGTAAAAAAATAATTTATTAGAATCAATAAACAATATTTATTTTCGGGTGGGACAAAAAGAGATAGCTCACTATGTTGCGATAAATATAATAGTGTTAAATTGATTGTAATTAAAAGTTTTATTATTAATATGAAGAGTGACGAAATAGGGTAACATTGATTGAAATTGGTGACCTGGCCAGAAAAGCCACCAAAAAGTTTTTAAATTAATAATGTGGTTGTAAATTTGTATTTAAGATTGTGTTGGCCGAAACTTTTAAAAAAATAAAGAGTGTTTTAAGATTATATTGGATACAATTCATTTTATTTAAACAATTATAACCAGCGAATTAGTAATTCTCTTAATTAATATAATAATCAAAAAAGATTATATACATTATATCAATGGTTAATATTGATAAAGAGATAAAATAATAGAAGGGCAATATTTTTGTCCTGGACCTTAATTTATGATTTTGCTAATAAAAATTTAATACCTCTTAAAAATGTTTAACTTTAATTTTAAGTTGCATTTCTAATACCACCATAAGTAACGTTTATAACTAATGTATGCTTTATTTCCTTTGATAACTCAAATTCGTTCAGAATATAAGTTTTTCTACTCTGATAGGCCTATATATTTAAAAATCACTTGGGGCTCTCACTTGGTTAATAGTTTAGTAAAAATAGTTTAAAATTTAGCTGAATCTGGAAGTAACTTTAAATCAATTTCTGTCATACGGATACGAATCCGTAATCTATAAGGATGGAATTTTTTTTTTAAGGATATAAAATAGTTTACTACTATCTGAAGGTCTGTGTCCCTGATATCGCTGAATATGACTGTATATTCTTCGGTTTATTTGCAATAACTCCTAAAGTAACTGAAAATTAATTATAAACTAATGGCTGATACATTTAATAATCTTCAATTTGAATCCTAATTCACTTATTTTCATAATTCCCAAAATATTTATAACAAACAACGATAAAAAAAAATCAAATTCTGAATTTACTACGGCTCCTGGGCCAAAATTGTAACCTCCGCCCTCAGCGGACCCAGCCCAACC
>NW_027105356.1:592175-645994 GCF_000696795.3 Halyomorpha halys
AAAGGTCAGACAAAAAAATTTAACTTAATGATTTCTATTAGGGCTCAAATGTTAACAAAGTCACTCAACATTTAAAAAATGATTTATTCTTTATCTTACGCTCTGTAGTTTTCAAGATATTAAACATTAAATAAGAAATGAACGAAAATATTCCTGTTGTATAGTATAAGTAAAAATTTATTATTTTATATTATTTTTCTTCTTAATCCTTGGTCCTGTACCAGCTGGCTGCGTCTATTCCAGTCAATCCATCTCTTGTCAAATGCTTCTTTGACTGCACCATCTCAAGTATTTCTCGGCCTTCCTCTTGTCCTTCTTCTATCGACTCTCATTTTATACATTATTTCCACCTGCATTCTTTTTTCATGGCCAAACTCCGATAGTCTATTTTCTTCTATAATACATTTGGCCGGTTTTACTCTTTAAAAAATAGGTCTTACTAAAACTTAAAAATATAAAAGCGCCATTTTGAAAAATATGACATTTTAGGCCTACTCACCCTCAGGAAGTGGTAAACGTTTTAATATCATCTCTCGAAAATATTATATATTATATAAAATTAGTTTACTATTGCTTAAAGGTTGACATCCTGTTGTGGCCGATAACATTTGGTTACCATGTAGGTTATAGAAAAGGGCCTGACTAATTTCTTATACATTAAATAATTAGCTTTATCATTATTTCTAAATTATTCTTTCAACCTATATTTATTTTAAAAAATGTAGTTGTTCTTTGGTTCGCAATAGCTATTAAATAGTTTTTGTGAGTGTGTTATATTAAAAAAAAATTCTGCAATGCTATAACCCATGAAGTGTTAGGGTTGTACTTTGTAGGGAGTACTACTGCTAGACCAACGGTTGTGCAAGGATGTAATTAAGTCAGAATCATGCTCGACCACCATGTTCTAACCTAATTAAATGTACCCTTTGTGAGGTACACTTTATTAGTACCCTTGATTATGTTGTATATAACTGAAAATAATCTAATAAGACTTCAACTATACCTAAAGTGTATGTTTTAATTAAAACAAAAAAGGTTTGTAATCATCTTGCAAGACTCCAAGCCAGACAAATCCTCACAGGGAGAATTGCTAACTTGCTTGCAAGACTTACCTATAGGCGCACTTTAGTTTGTTTCATTATTTTTTGAAGACGAACAGTCACATAAAATTTTAACATGAATTTTTTTTTTTCGGACTCCTTATTCTAATTTTACCAGCCCCTATGAAAGGCAGATGACTCAATTTTGAACACACACTTGCAATTTGACTAAAATATGAATTGATCATAAGACAATAATATTTTCATGTATTGTATTATGTGACCATAATATTGTTATTTCTTTTAATTCATCTAATGTTACTTGTAAGTAAACCCCCACAAAACTCGTACTCCCCTCCCACCGTAGTGGTCACAGAAGGACTAGAAAACCCCAGAAATTGCTCCAATTGTTCCAAGGTTGGCATTTCCTCATCAAGAGTTATTAGTGTGAGCCTGTCCACTGTGAAGTAAGTACCACCTCCAGATATCTGGTATCTGCATCCCAGTCAGCTCTTTCAGCTCCAGGCTCAACCATGGCCATATTAATACCACTACTTGGTGTAATTCTGCTCTGTTCGACGCAGCTAGACCTGGTGAGTTTTATTTTATTATTATATACCTATTATGTGGCATACATTTGTTAAATTTTTTTTAATAAATAATTTTAACTGTTATAGTTATAATTATAAATTTTGCGGGTTATCAAAGCTGTTTAGAAGCATTGGAAAGGAGGTTCTTAGGTCACATAAAAAAAGCGCCAACAAATATTACATTACACACTTAAATACATCGATAGGTATTTCACACTTTAAAAATAACAATTTTTTTTCTTAATACAAATAAAAATAAAGTTACAGTGAAATGAACCATAATAAATTATCTGAATTAAAATAAATGCCCATCGTGTTCTTCTGTGTCTTTCTAAATTAATTTTAGGAGAATTTAAAATTTCTACTCAGAATCCCTGGGTTCATTTTATATTTACATTGTAATTAAAATTTATTATATTAAAATTACATTATTCATAGTATTTTTATTTCCTCTAATATGAAATTTACTGCCAGCTGATTTTCATGCTTGAATCAAAAGAAATAACTAAATAAATTACTTATCAAATCAGTTTCCTAACACATTGAACATGCTCTCTGTGAATATTTAAGCTTAGTAAATTTGTTTTTACATTCCCTAATCCATTCCTTCCTTCTCAAGTTACTTCATTACTAAGATAAACAGTTATTTATTTTGTTTTGAAGGGTCGGGTGGAATTTAATTATATGCCCTTCTGTTTATTTCAAATTATATGTCCTTAAGATTTTAGAATTTAAAAAATTCTTATTGTTATTTTTTTTTTTTAAATCCGACTTTGTAAGTGATTAATTATAATTTTCAACATTTCTTTTGATTTTTATTGCTTGAAAGATATTATCATTTATCTTTCGATTCGATACTAACACAACTCAAAAATGTAATTTTTATAGTAAGTTAAATTAAATTTATTTGTACAGATTTTTATTTTACTTTAAAATACACATTTGCTTACTATAATTCTACTAAACTATTAAATTTTAATTCATAATAATTTAACCTTTATTTTCATTATAAGCATATGCAATTTTAATATCCATTTCAAGACATTACACAACTGTATAATGTAATTATATATTTTTGTGATAATATTGAACGCACTGGTATCCTATGGTTTATTTATTTCAGGTCTCAGCAAAAACGATGGACCTCTCATTGATAAAGAAATTTCTTAATTGGCCAAGTAATATTGATCAATCAGAAATGAAAAAATTGGCTAACACCGAGGAAAGAAATGGTATATACCCCATCCACAGAGCAGCGTCCGAAGGAAGAGCCGACGTCGTGGAGTACCTATTATATCTAGGAGTCAATCCCAATAGAAGGGATGACCGAGAAGGCTGGACGGCTCTTCACTGGTCCGCTGCCAACGGAAGTCTTGCAGTTGCCGAACTGATGTTGAAGCAAGGAGCGAACCCAGAAATAAAAGACAAGCTGGAACGAACCCCACTGCACCTAGCTGCAGCCAAAGGAACGTTAGAGCTGGCAACGTTACTCTTGGATAATGGAGCGAGGGTGGATACTAAGGAGTCTAACGGGGAAACTGCTCTCTGCTTAGCTGCCGAAAGCGGCCAACTGAAAATGGTGCAGTTGTTGCTGAATCGAGGAGCTGACCCGGATACAAGGAGCAAAGTCAACTTCGGACCTATCCACATCGCCATCATGGAGGGTCAACTAGAGATTGTCAAAGTGCTCTTAGACAAGGGCGTAAGGATGGGAGCAGACTCGATGACCGAGGTACCACTGATCCACTGGGCTGCAGGATACGATAATATGGACATAATCAGGCTATTAGTAGAAAGAGGAGCATCCATCGAGACGCTGAGCTGGTACGGGTACACTCCTCTGTTCGCAGCAGCGGCGAGAGGAAAGGTCGAGAGCACCAAGCTTCTTTTGTCACTAGGTGCTAACAAGGAAGCTATGGACAACCTCAATAGGCAAAGACCTGTGCATTGGGCAGCAAGGTTCAACCAACCAAAGACCTTGAAGATCTTGCTGGAAGCAGGGGCAACAGTTGATGCCCAGGACAACAAGGAACAGACCCCACTTCACTTAGCAGCCGAAGTCGGAAACGTCGAGCCCATTAAGGTCCTGCTCGATCACGGAGCCAAACTGGAGGCCAAGAACAGCGAAGGGATGACACCGCTTCACCTTGCCGCGTGCAGTAACTTGGTCGATGCTTTGACTCTGCTCCTCGACAAGAAGGCGGACGTGAATGCGAGGGACAACATGGGACAAACTCCTCTTCACCTTTCCGCCTGGAAGGGAAATACTGAGGCTCTAGAAGTACTCAGGAGGTTTGGTGCTGACATCGAAGCAAAAGACAAAGAAGGAAGGACTCCGTTATCTATTTTGGAACAGCCTGAAGATACTGGAAAGATATCAAATGTAATTGCTTCATAATCACAATTACTTTTATTATGTTTATAGTTTTAATAGTTAAAAAATATTAACAATTTTATCATTTAATGAAAAGGTTCAAAATTTGTTTTTAAAATTATAAAGCCTTTATATCAATATCCTTCTCTTTGTTATATAAGAAAACAAATTAATGTCCTGCGAATAGCATAAAAAATAAAAGAAACAACATTTAATTTACCTACAGAAATATCACTCTAGATTTAATTATAAAATTGTCTTTTTACACTTGTGATAAATGTATTGGTTTATATAATAAGAATGTAATATAAGTAATTTTGGTACTTTATTAACAACATTTGTATTACAATTATTTTTTTACAAACATATTCACTAATATAATATAAATAAATTAAATATAAACAATTAAATGTATTGGTTTTTATTCATATTTTACTGTTTTTTATATTACGAATTGTATCATAATTAATAGAATAAATAAGATAAAATTAATGATTTTTCTACACCACATCACTCATATTATGATTAAGCAATGGGATATAAAGTAATTAACACTTGCAATTTTTTACATTTTTCGAAATTTGTAGTTTTCTTGTTGCGTAATAACAGTATTTGATACTGTTAAAATAATACCAAATCTCAAAGCTATTATTCATTAATAACAATTAATTCTTATTACAATATAATTTATTATAATATATATATAATATAAATATATAATTATATTATTTTAATTTTATTAATAACAAATTAATAAAATAAAATATTTAAAACAAAATATTGATCATTGATTAATACTGAGTAATCGTATTAAAGAAAATGCGTAAAAATCTCTTCTATATTATTTCTTTTTTAATTTATGTTGTTAATATTTATTTCTCAGAAATTTATTTCAAATTAAGATTTGAATTTTTTGTTTTATTATTCTAATGAAAACATCCTTGTAAATCACTAACTAAATCCTTGTAACGCCACCGATTTTTTTTTAATTTATTAATTATCTATAAATCAACAGTAAAAAAAATGAATACAAATATAATGATATAAAATATATTATTTGAAAACATTGAAGCAATCATTAAATGTAAGACTGCATATTTAAGGCGTGTATGCACTTTCTCTAGTTCATTACGGTCCTCGTAAGGTGCTTCAGGAATTTTCAAAATTAAAAATGACGTTTTCAGAAATTACAACTAACGTTACTTAGTGAGGATGCAATAACAGAATTTGATCGATACTTTGATAATTTATGAAATGCTTGTCTTTTTAGAAATGAATTTGTTCCACATTAAAGATAACAAATTTATAATATATACTGTATAATTATTTCATCAGTGTTGAAAATGCATTTCAAATTAGAACAAAAAAAATTAAAAACTATTTCTGACCATGGATTTTGTATTTTGTGTTTTATAATTATTTCAAATTAAGATTTGAATTTTTTTTCATTATTCAAATGAAAACATCCTTGTAAATGTTTCTAAACTAGACCTACGCCACCGATGTTTTTTATATATTAGTTATCTATATATCAACAGTAAACAAAATAAATTTCAAATTAAGATTTTTTTTTTTTTTTTTTATTATTCAAATGAAAACATCCTTGTAAATGTTTCTAAAATAGACCTACGCCACCGATTTTTTTTATATATTAGTTATCTATATATCAACAGTAAAAAAAATAAATTTCAAATTAAGATTTGAATTTTTTTTTTATTATTCAAATGAAAAGATCCTTGTAAATGTTTCTAAACTGCACTAGAAAATGCATTTCAAATTAGAACAAAAAAAAAATTGAAAACTATTACTGACCATGGTTTTGGTATTTTGTGTTTTATAAAACGTTTGATAATTGTTTGATTTCAGTTGTATTATATACTATTTTATAATTTTGTTCTTTTTTATTTATATAATACAAAATTTACATGAATACTTAGGAAGACTTTATTTTATTTATTTATTAATAGTAAGAGTATTGTGTTCGTGATATTATTTTATTAAATAAGTTAAAATTACTTATTTGGTATTTATTAATAAAAGTAGTAGAGAGAGGTAAGTTGAAAATATTATTTTTATTATGGGCAAGGAACCTTTGGGTCACATAAGACTATGTTGTCTATTGTTTGTAATTTGATATAATGCATTATCTACATATATATATTTTTTGGGTAGGTTCTACAGACCTTGTATACTTACGGGTGACCTTTGGCCACCCGAACCAGCCTTCTCCATGCCTGCCTGTCTTCCAGTTTGCTGCATGCAGCTCTTTCACATCTTTGTCAATTCTGTCTATCCATCTGGTTTATATATAACGATCTATCACATGTTATTTTATAGTTTACCTATAACTATGCCAGTTTATAAAATGAGGTTATGATTAGATTTAAGAATAATACAGAAATAAATTTAAAATAAAAGCAATAGAAAACATGAAATTATAATAAATAGAGAATATTTTCATGAAGTTCAAATTTCAAGGGGAGAAAAAATCCTTTAAATATATTTTTCTTTATTTGGAGCCGGACAGCTCACTATCATGTACAAGGTTTCCCAGTATACAGATTTATCCTTTTGACCCTTTGTTGGTTTTATGACGTTCTCCAATGCTTTTCCAGCGCTACATAACTTCCAATAGAATGGGATATCATTTGAACGGAAACTGGTGTAAATCAGATTGTAAGACAAATTCATACTAATCACATTTTTAATCTGATTTATCCTGAAGGCGTATAATATCAATATCATCATAAGCCTATATCACCTAAAGCAATATTTACTGATGACGATTTTTCGGGCAAAAGAGGAAGAAAATCTGAAAAAAAAAATGTTTTATATTAGACTATAAAATAACCATTGTTATTATTTAGACTATCCAATCTTCAAGGATGCCCAAATGGCTGTAATGGTGATGAAACCTGAATTATAAAGATGGATTCTTGAGAGAAATGTTTTGCTCAAAAGCAGTACTGAAATAACGATTTTTGGCGACCAAAACAGGAATCAGATGAAAAAAGCTTGATATATATTTATTTTAAATTCTGATTTACTATCAGAGTCAGTTAAAAAATAAGAACAGAAATTATTCAATTAAATATTTCATAATTAGGCGAGCTTGATAAGTAACGCAACAATCAACTATACCCACAAAAGATAGACACCGTACAGCACAAGTAAAATTCTAAAAATTATAGAGATATAGATGGAGAACATGTACTCGTTTACATGTATAAGTATACTTGGTGACCTTGCATATCTTTCCATTTTCTTCCTAAACTTATGTTTTTAAATAATCCCTAATTTTTTTTTTTTTTTTTATAATTTTTGAGTCTGTCCGTATAATGAATAATGTCAATGTGTAACAATTTTAAATGGTATAAATTTAAAAACATCGTGATCACAATATAAGAAAGAATTTATTGGAGATATCATTAATTGGCCCATGTATTTGAATTGTTGGAAGATGGTCCAAGTGGCGGTCAAGAAAATTATAATAAAAACCTCCAACATCTATGAAATACTAAAACAGATATAAATAATCATAAAACTTGTTTCATATTGGTTCTTTTATTTAAATAAAGTAAATTGCATCAAAATAAGTTTCACCACTCTTTATGAATACTTTAAATGTCAAAAGTTTCGGCCAGCCTGATAATCATCAAAAACAATCAACGATGAGTTCACAACCTTACATCCATCTATTAAAAATGTTTTCCCGGCTACTCTGCCCAGATCAAATAAAACTAGTCAAATTAAGCTAAGATGCATGTCAATATCAGGGTTTAGTTTAATTTCAATTAAAATTATTTATATTTATTTTAAATAGTGATATAAATAGGCTAACTTGACTAATTTCATTAGACCTGGACAGAAAAAACTGGTAATAATTTGAAATAGTTGGATGTGAGGCTGTGAATTGATAGTTAAGACAGTCCATAACCTGGCGGGAATGTCAAACTTTTTTGTACCCAAAGCGGTGCCCCGTGAGCATTTACTGATGGTAAACCATTTGTACCAATTTTTAATATGTAATTAGATGTGGCGATGACAAAAATATTTACGATTATTTTCGATACTATTTGAAATAGAAATTTTAAATTTCAGCTCTTACATCAGGGGCTGAAGAATCCAAATTTCGTAAACGTTATAATAAAAAAAAATGTCAGTTTACGAGTATACTGGTGAGAGAAATGCACATTCTTACCATTGCCAGGAGGCTATAGCTAAACTTGATTATAAGTGGGTAGGTAAAAGGAGAAATAACATAAACAAGAGACAATAACTACATCAAACGGAAAGTAGACAAAAGTATAAACAAAACAGATGAAATACTATGAAAATATAGACGTTAATTTCCCATCATGAGCAAAATACTCAAGGCTACATTGAGGATGGCCAGGTTGGCTGAAACGTTGAATATTTACAGTATTAATAAAGAGTCTTGAGACTTAATGGAATTCAATTTATTTTATTTAACTGAAGTAAATGAAAACGCGGTAGCACCGGGAAAAGGCATGATTCTACTAACTCCAAGGACTCTGGATCGAATTCTGCTATTTAGAAATTTTTTTTCTGTTACACAGTAGACGTGAGTCAACCCTGTGGGTTCTTGAGCCCTCCTGGGATGCACCAAGCCTCATAAATTGGGTACCCTTGATTGGGTAAAAATCTGGTGGTCGATTCTAATCAAATCACCTCCTTGCACAACCGTTGGTCTAGTAACAGTACTCCCTCACACAGTACTGAACCCTTGACCCTTCGTGGGCTGTAGTAGTACACATTAACACTTATAAAACATCAATTTGGAGACCAGCAATTACACTAGCGAAGCCAATCGTTGTTAACTCAACTAAAAAGAGGTAGTTATACATTTATGGGTGAATATAATAGCAGGGCTTAGATTGATAGAGTTGAGAAATAGATTTTATAGATTTTCAGTTGCTGAAGGGCAATTAATATGGAAACCTTCCACACTTACTATTAATTTAAGTTGACCTACAATTTTTTTTTTTAAATGTTAAAATATTTGTCAAAAATGCTTTTGAATTTTAATTTAATGTAGTTTTTCAAAACTTTGTTGTTTAAAATATTCTTATTAGACTTGCAGGATTTTGTTTTATTTTTTCTTGTTATTTTTAAAGTTTTAATGGATAGACTATTGAGAGGTATTATAAAATAAAGGAACACTGGCAAACACATTATGTTGGATCAGTTTGTTCAAGTAAAGAATAGTCCCACAGTAAGTAGCTTTTAGCTGTTTCTAAAATTTAGTATGTTGTTTAGCTGCAATGTTGTTTTTGATTAGTCATTAAAATGTATTTATGTATATAATTTAGTATAAGCACTTACACTGTAGTGGTTTAATTTTTGTTTTAACTAAAGTAAATCCTTTTTTTACTATTTTCTATGTTCTTGACCGTCACCTGAACTATCTTCCTACTACCAATAATGAATTTATGGATTATAGAAAATCATAAGATGAAGAAGAATGTTGCAAGATTTGAGGGATAATGAGAGAAACTTTAGATAACGATTTGATGAAGTATTTTTTTCAGTTGTATTTACTTAAAATTGATATATTCTTAAAAAATAATAATAATATTGAAAACAAATTTTGATTTAATCATGGATATGGTCCTTAATTGATCCATTTATCTGCTGAGAACACTTTGCAATATAGTGAAGAATAAGGAGTGACCAAGAACAATGATGTGAAGAATTGTTACCAAGGCTGGTGTTTCCGCAGTTAGGAGGGAATCATTAAACTAATCGCTCTCAAGCCTCCGGCCCGGTAAGTGCTCTTCACACTTCGCTCCTACCGACTCTTTATCATTGCAATGTAATAAATAATAATTAATATATATATTAAATTATATTATATAATTTGTGTCATAACTAAATATTTGTTTTAGGTATTGGTCATTGAGATCATCAAAGAACAGTGGAGAAAGATGGGATGGATCTTGCCGTTGTCTTTATTGTTTTTATTTCAGTTAATAAACTCTAAAACGGTAAGTCAATTTCACAATAACATGTCTTATATTATAATTTGAAGTTGAACTTTAGGAAAGTTCAATAAATAGTTATTGAAGAAATGTGGAGGAGGAAGATTTATAGAAATGATTTATCAATTTCTATCCCATTATTCTATATCATAATTTGGCGTAGAATGGTCTATTTCTAGTCTCCTTTGTGTTTTTCTGTGCTGTTTAATTGTTAACTAGTGCTGTTTGTGAGACTTTCAAAATTATCTTTTTTAGGAAAATAGTCCGGACAGTGCTCAATAAAAGTATCAAAATAATAAAAAAAACTATTTATTGTTAACCAACATTTCGCCCCACTATGCAGGGCTTCGTCAGGAATAAATGGAAAAACAAGATACAAACATTTTAGAATTAACAAAACATTAAAATAAATTAAATCGAAACAGTTATGTTTATAAAGTATGTAAAAAATAATTAATAATAACAATATAAGAAAATATATATGTAGGTGAAATGGAAACAAGTTAATAAGAAATAGAACCAGGTGTGTCAAAAGTTCTAAATACAGATCTAGACTAATAAATTGTAGGAGACTAATCATTAAAATTAGTAATAAATGTAGTAAGCAGGTAGGTGTAAAAAGTAGAATAGATAGGTGAAGTAGATGTGGTATAGTAATATGTAAAAGGGAGATATTAAGAAAATCGATAAAAATAAATAATAAAAATATGGGTATTCACCTGTCAGATTGAAACATAGCGAATGACTGAGAAAAAAGGGGAAAGGCAGGTACAAAAATATGTTCCCACTTCCTAGGCTTACACTTAGGAAGGGTAAGATTTTTTATCATATATAGATAGGTAAAATGACATAAACATCAAACCTCATATCTTTTATTACAATAAATAAGGAAGCACATATATAAGATTTTACATACAGGTATAAATAAATTAATACTTAAATATATTTATTAAAGTAACGTTAGTTAACAATAAATAGTTATCTTGTACTATTTTGATACCTTTATTGGCACCACCCGGACAATCTTCCTACAATCTACTTCATGCAGTCAACTATCTTCTTCCAAAAATTATTTTATCAATTTTTTGAATTATAATTTTACTTTATTATTTTCTTTTCATGAATTTATATCTTTTTTTTACTTCTTTATTCGGTACGTCATCCAACAACTTTTCAGTTTCTTTTGCCTTTTATCATGTTATAAAATAAAAATATTTACATTTTAAAATTAACTTATAGTTATAATCAACAAAATTTAAATATCATTTAAAAAATATATACATTCAAATGATTTAATATTTATGGGGAGATGGTCGGAAAGTGCGGTCAGAAAATAAATACAAATAATCATATACTATTCATGCGCGCCGACGTTTCGACCTGAATTTCAGGTCTTCGTCAGGGAGTTAAGGCCTTCAGACAGTAACTTCGGGACGAATAAATATATTTTGTTTATTTGCTAACCACACCCCCTCTCCCTCCCCGAACATATTATCCACCTATTAATCTCAGATCAACTATCAACACTTCATTATGATTTAATATTTAACTATCTATACACCCACATCACTAATTTATAAATCTAAAATGTTTTGAGTTTAGTCAAATTTCCTAATTTTTAGTCTTACTAAAAAAAAAAAATTAAAAAACTTTTGGAATTTAAGTTGTAGGATTATAACTGAACATTTATATTTTAATTATAATTGTACGTTTTAAAATGTATAGGTAACTTAATTATTATTTATTTTTCATAAACAATGAACGTTACAAATCACAATGATTCACGGTTTTATATTTTCAGGAATCTTACATTTGATAGAGATGATGCACATACATCTGTCAGGAAACAACATAAGTAAAATTTAGTTAATATATAAGTTATTACAGATCTATGACAAATGAATTTATATGAACTATAAAGAAAGAAAGAATGAAGAGGGATTAAATGGTTGCAAAAAAATGTAAGATTCCTAAAGAGTTTCATAGACATATAAAAATAAAATACTAAATATTTTTTGCTCATTTCTGACTTATACTATTTTTACAACTCTCCCAAGATATATTAACGCAATTACAGATAAGTATAATTTTATAATTTAAGTTATAACTACAGTAGCCTTTTTTAACCACCTTCTCTACATATATTTTATATATTATAGTTTTGAAAAATATATTTATAAACAAATATACAAGTGATTTTTTTAAAAATAATTTTTGATTTGATTTTTTTCTTAGCGAACATATTTCTTGTATCTTGTCTTGTTCATGATTAAGATTTTCTCCATTTTTTTAAATCTATAGGCCTAATATTGTTTTTCAATAACTTTGTTTGTGAATGAATATATATTAATTTACAAATATACAGCAAATAATCACTAAACTTCAAACAATACTTTCAGAGTCTGGCATATCTAGTAAAATAGAAACGGAACAATGATATTGCATAATTAAAGAATAAAGACACAAACAATAATAGTACATAATAACAATAATAATAAAGAGATGAGCTACTTACTTTTATTTACAAAGATTGATTCATACACTGGCATATATGATACTTGTTGTTTAGTTTATCTACATTGTTAGTATTGAAAATTTCTCTATGCTCCGGTTGTAACAATTGCACAGAGTGAAGAGATTTATGATATAAGCTGTTGTAAATAAATTTGTTACAAATATTGTAGTGTTTATTTTTCGTAATCAATGAAGTCTTATTTATCATCTGAAGTTTGATGGTTTTTTGACTGCTAATTCTTAATAGACTGATATATCTTTTCTTTTAAATTCGACTTTATGACAAGTAGCTTTCTAGAGAAAAAAACATATAGATTCAGATTAATTGAGTCGAAAGCCTTCGTTAGACCAATAAACACTGCTGATAAACAGCAATCTTCTGAACTGGAACTTATATCAATTAGGAAGTTCTATGTAAATACCTGATCTATGCATCACCTACCACTCCTAAAGTCAGCCAGCCTGTTCATCAGGAATAACAGCCTCCAATTTAGTTCTATAGGTCTAATTATATCCAGTTTATGTTTCATATGATCTATTGATCTAAATAAGTAGAGGAAACCTTAATCATGAATAATGAAACAAGATATAAAGAACATACAGGCTTAAAAAAAATGTATGATTCAACAAAAAGTATATACATATAAAGTATATAAATTCAGAAAATTTTTAATAATATAAATTAATCGCCAAATATTTAATAATCATAATACCTTAATGTACGATATCTGTTTATAATAAACAAAAATATGTTTGATTTAATTATATTTTTTTGTTTTTATATTGTATTAATTTTCATTGTATTCTTAAATCTAATAAAAAATAACAACCAAATATTTCACTAATAAATTGATTTACACATTTTATATATAGCTTATGTAAAAAATATGAATAGGATGGTATATATATAGGTTCCTTAATAAATCTGCATACCTCATATATAAATTTTAAAAATATTTAAATAAGTAAAATATATACATTTGAAATATTCACTTAATTGTTTCAAATTTTTAAATATCTTACCAACAAACAGAGAGTGATTGTAGTTATTGAAATAATCATTATTAAAGAGGTTATAAAGAATGCATTTATAATTATTGATAAATTATTTTATATTATAAAAACAATTATGGATTTTATATGCCATCATCAAATATATTATTTTCATTTTTCTAAAATATTTATTTATTGAGAATTATGCGAAGAAATTATATAGAACTTTTATTTACTTTCTACGATTTTTTTTTTTATGGTGCTAAGTATTATTCTTCCCTAAGAACAATTTCTTAATTTGGAAAACAATAATATCCCATATTCTTTGTAGTTTCCAATTGTTTTAATCTCTCGTATGTACCCCAATTAGGGCGGGACAATATTAGGCAGAACATTAGCCCTATAACTTTGTACTTAAAAATAATAATGTTGGGCTTAGATTTCACTGATAGTTTCTCTTTTTTTTCAGATCAATCACAATTTCGCTGAGACCATAGAAGAAGAAATAGAGAAATACCTAAACTGGCCTGGTCCACTTGACAGAGAATCTTTACAAAAATTAGCTAATATAGAAGAAAAAGGTGGAGTATATCCTATACATCGAGCCTCCTCCGAAAACAGAGCTGACGTTGTCAACTTCCTATTGGATCTAGGGGTCGACGTGAATAGCAGGGATAGGCTAAGCTACTGGACCCCGCTCCACTGGGTAGCGGCCAACGACAGTCTCCAAGTAGCCATAGTTCTGATAGAGCACGGGGCGGATACGGAGATGAAAGATATGGAGTTCAGAACGCCCCTCAATATAGCCGCAGCCAATGGGTACTTGGAGATTGTGAAGATTTTGTTGGACAGTGGTGCGTACATTCACTCTAGGGATTCGATAGGGAACACACCACTTATGAAAGCTGCTGCAGGTGGACATCTGGAAACGTCGAAATTGTTGATAGAGAGAGGGGCCGACATTCAAATGAGAAACAACCATCATATAGAGGCCGTCCACCTGGCGATAATGGACGGTAACATTGACTTGGTCAAGTTATTTCTAGATCATGGAGCAGTCATTCATTCCAAAGAACCGAAAGACGCTCCTCTGCTGCATTGGGCCGCTGGATATGGAGATGTCGCAATGGTTAAGATGATCCTGAACCGTGGCGAACATGTCGATGTTAATAACTCTGAAGGGTTCACAGCTCTTTTCGTTGCTGTGTTCAGGGGTCGGCCTGGTGTGACTAGATTGCTACTCAACTTGGGTGCCAACATGGAAACAACGGACAAGGTTTTCGGTCAGCGTCCTGTCCATTGGGCTGCCATGTACGGGCAACAGGAGACCCTTAGGATCCTGCTTGATGGAGGTGCGTTTGTGAATGCCAAGAACAACAGAGGTGCGACTCCTTTACATCTTGCAGCTGCAAAAGGGTATAGAGAAATAATGAGGATCCTAATGGATTTTGGGGTGGATAAGGAGGCCACAAACGAACATGGTAGGACAGCGCTTCACCAGGCTGCCTGGAACAATATGGTGGAAGCTGCCAGGCTGCTGTTAGACAGCGGTGCTGACATAGAGGCCATGGACAACGCTGGAATGACTCCACTTCTGGTGGCTCAGAAGAATGGGCATGTTGAAACAGTTGAATTACTACTGTCCAGAGGTGCGGATATCAACCCACATTACAGGGACAAAAGTACAGAGGGCATACCGTTCGATGTAGTAACTGTTACTGAAGAAGTTGCGACAAATGTGGATGATGACACAAAAATTTCTTCAGGCCGTATATCAGAGTACAACCCACTCGACTGTGAAAAGTAACCGATATTACTGGAATCAATCTTTATCCGATAGATTATTAAACTATATGCATTTAGTGCACAGCTTAATATCGAAAAGGGAATTGAAAAATCATTAGAGTACTGATGTAAATTTAATTATATTATCATACATTTATTGTTTGTCTTAATCAGATATTTTTGCTTCTAAAGTTTCAATTATGTCATTGAGTATAATCACATAACAAGTTTGCCTGATGCAACAGACCATTCAAAACAAAGTATTTGCAGCCATCTCATACGTAACGTCAAATCGAGATAAAGTGTGATTGATTGATTAATTTGAAATATTCTCCTGCATGCCCTACAAATACATATCAATGATAATGTTACATTCTTCCGATTTTCTGATTAATTTATCAAAATAATATAGCAGATGCTAATATTAGAAATACTTTTTTTTATCACAGGAAAGACACATTTAAGGCCTTTTTTCACTTTGTATTATAAGATAGGAATATATACCTATCTAAAACAGTGTAATATAAAATAGTATTTTTTAAATTTATTTTTGTAATCATTCATAGATAAAATAAAGCTAATCAAATGCAGTTTTGTATTTTACTCATATTACGTTATGGATTAAAATTAAGGAGTTTAAAGGTATATCCCCCCACTCATTTCCCTTCTGTCAACCACAATCCCTCCTCGGTGGAGAAAAGTAGAACAGTATTATAAATAGCAATTACAACAAAGTTATCGACAGACCATATCCTAGACAAACCACCTCTTCTATGTAGCCACCGCGAAGAGGAAAAAGGTCAGAGTACTTACCGAGGGATATCCACACCTGGCACCTACAGCTCAGTAAAATGGTACGTTGAATGTAATAGTAATACAATGATGAATCCATGTTTTGGACTTGGAGAGACTTCCGGATCATCCTCAAATTTAAATACCAAAACGAAATTTTATGAATTTTTTTTTCAGTTTTCATCAATTTCAATCCTCAAGAACCAATGTCACGGTAAATTCGAACGAGTATTCTTTAAAACGTATTACATTTCTTACAAACTGATCCAAAATTCATCTCTCTTGGCCTATAAATTTACGAGATACAGCTGGTCTCAGTTTCGTAAATATTGGAATATTTTTTTATTGTGTAATATTACATTCTATCTGATATTTATAGACAGTGGTAATTATAGAGCTCATTCATATTATTTTTACTAATATATAAATTAAATGAAAACCAAATACAAAATAGAAGATATAAAATATATAAACAAAAAAATTATAATAGTACTAATGAAAAAATAAATAAATAAAGCTTAAAGCAAAATAACACATAGAAGAAAAAATATATACATGAAAAAACAATAATACTAATAAAAAAAATTAAACTTTAAGTAAAATAACATCATATTACAAATAAAGCAAATTTTATAATGAAAAATATATGTTTCAGAAAAAGTAACTATTAGAAAAAGTTTTAAAAAGTAATAAAAAACTTTACTTTAATGCATTAAGACTCTTTTTCGATACAGATGGTCTTATTCGATAAAACAAGTCCACAACTAGTCTGCAAAAACCTAACATATTTGTTTCTGCTGTTTGCACATATATTTCAAATTTATCCTAAAAAATTATTATTATTGTTTCAGAAAAAGGACCAGATGTAACCAGCAAAAGCAGTAACGGGAATCCTCCGTAAGAATTGCGTATCTCCAAGAACTTCACTAAAAGAAAGTTCATCATTTCAGTATGTGAATTAATGTCGTCGAGTTTATTTTCTCTGAAGCATGACTATTTTTGTAAATCAAGAAAAGACAGAGTTGATTATCTGTACCAAGAAACAACATCTGGACGTCAAGAATTTATTTGGTAATCAACCAGATTATTTTTGTCACCAGACCTAATGAAAATCTGGAGGTCTAGCGTGATTCTGAACAAATCAGCTCCTTGCACAACCATTGGTCCAGTAACAGTACTTCATAAAAAAGTACTCCACCCCTCCTCCATGGATTGTAGTGGTACAGATTTTGTTTTTTTTAAACTTAAATGAGGTTTTGTTTTGGGAGAGGTTAAAAGTAACAGTCTTGGATGGTGATGTAAGTCTTGTCTTGGGTTTCAACCCTAGAACTTTATATTGATCCTACATAGAAATAATAAGAATAGGATTCAATATGAAAGCAATGCGATGCCCTGAATAAGACTCGTGTGCAAACGCTCTCTCGAATACGAAGATTCGCTGGTTTAAGCCCAAGCAGAATTCGCACCATTTCATTAAAGACACTTAAGTAATTTTGTAACTTACGGCCACCTCGAAGGTAACTCTAATGTGACAACTGCAGACTTTACAAGATACACTCATTTCACAAAAAAAGAATAGAATATATTTTAAAAAATCAGTCTTAGAAAAATAAAATTAATTAATAAATTATAGGTTTCAATTTTTTATTTTTTAAATAAATAAAAAAAAAATTTCAAAATTTATAGGAGCCTGAAAAAGCATGTAATCGCAGCATGAAAGCTATCTCCTTTTCAACCGCAAATGTTTTCATGAATAATTATGAATAATTTTTTTATAAAGATTTTCCTGTCAATCAGTGGGGAATATCAAAACAATTAATATTATTTTATGGGATGGGATTAACTACCATAACATGGACCCTTCTTAACCACGACCCATATTCATCTCCTGAACTCTTCTGAGAAAACCTTGGGCAATCTGGGATTTAAATCTTTTCTTTTAATTTTCTCGAGTACCTGCTAGGTTTCCTTAGTCTAAATTTTTTATGGCCTTTTTCCATAAATAATTGACTATGCTAATTCAAATTATGAAGAAGATAGTACGGTGCGTAGGGGTGCGGTCACAAGAAAACAAATAGTTAACAATTATTTATTTTTCGACGTTTCTGCCCACTTTGTAGAGCTTCATGAGGTTTGTTTTCTGATCAGGTCAATACGTAACTAGTTTCATATTGACGCAGTTTCGTATTGACCTGAGGAAAAAGCCTCATGAAGCTCTACCAAGTGGGACAAAACGTCGGTAAACAAATAGTTGTTAACAAAAATATTCTTGTGACTACACCCCTGATCATCTACTTTATAATAAGAATACTTCCATCTCATTGCCCCGGGTTTTTCTTTGATATATCTTGTCTTCTTCTGTTTCCCAAGAGTGTAACTTCCTTCTTAATTAAGAAATTTTCTTTTAATGTTAACACGACTATAGGGTTTTTGTTTTTTATAAGAATAGATTAAAAAAAAAACCTTTAAGTGTTATTATATCCCTTTTCCAGTGGTCTATTTCTATAGCCAGAACTTTGTTCCTTTGGTCTCCTTGTATGGTCCAGATTGCATCTCCATACGTCATAGTGCTCATTTTAATATTTTTCTACACATTTCTGTTGCTTTTAGCGATAATCTTTTAACTCCGCATTGTTGAACTAAGCATAAGTATCACTTTTTATCATCTAAAATTCTTATTTTAATTTCCATTTCATAATAATCATTTAATTCAATAATGGAGCCAAAGCATTTAAAGTGTTGGAATCCTTTCTGTGCTGAACAACTGGATTCAATTTATCTAGAGGATATAATTTAATGTTTATTTGATACTCGTAATATCTTCTATAGGGGGGTGGCAAAAACCTACTCTTTTTTAAAGCAAAGGTCAACCCAAATTGGCCACGCCTACGAAAGGAAGGTTTATTTTACGTTAATAGGGATGTTCACCATTGTAATATAAATTGAAAAAGAAGATAAACAGTGATTGGCTAGCACTGTTCTCCTACTCCTCCTATGACACGCTCCTAAAAGGCACTCAAGACCTGCTTTTTTGGCTTCATTTTTTATGCCAGCTTACCCCCTCCACTATAATCCTTCCCCCAAGATCTTTTATGTTCTTCTTCTTGTAACCTTTTTGACATGTAACCAGATCAACTGTATTCAGAGCAATGCTAATTTGGCCGTCTACAAATTATAGATTGTAGAGGAATATATCTTGTTTCAATTAAATCCTGATGGATTTACTTATTTTCTCCATTCTTTTAGTTGTATAATTATTTATATCAGGATATTTTCACTTGGTATTTTAGTATAAAAAAATTGATTATCTATAATAACTGAGCAGAGGCTATCTATTAACAGTAGCCTAGGCCTGAGATAAAGAAAGACAAGGGAGATGGAGGTAGAGCTCCGGTAATAAGGCCGCAAATGAGAGCGCTGTTAACGAAGGCTATTTTATAATAACAATAAATTGTTACTGTTGGGGGGAGGGGCACTTGCAATAAATTCTGATCAACAGACTCTGAGTTTACTTGTTATCAGTTAGTAGGGCGGTTAGTGCCTTTTATTGGCCCATCAGTTGCAATAAGGGCGGCCTTCCCACCTTATGAGCCCCGATACCAGTCACTCCATGCAAATTAACTTATTTCTATCTCCCTACGGTATTAGCTCAGCTCTGGCTTCATTTCACCACTTTCCTATTGTCGTAATTCCTTCGAGTGTGGGTACTTTCTAATTCCGATGGGCTGGCAAAAATCGGCTATGGACTAGAATAAACTTTGCTACGTAAATATTTCATAATTTTTTAATTAATTGATCCAGTTTCAAATTATGTATGCACTACATATACATGCTAAATACCACAATTAATATTATTTTAAGGTATGGGAAACCCTTCTTAATCACGATCCATGTTCATCTTCAGAACTCTTCTGGGAAAACCTCTTTGTTTAGTGTGTTTTAGTCTGTTAAGAACTTCAGTACAGCGTTTTTTGTAGTCAAGGGATCAAATTTACACCATATGTGTTATACATTTTATTGATTATCTAGCCTTATAACGGACGGGATGTGAAAGGCACATCATTACTCTTAACTTGTTCTTCGGCAGATTTAAAAATACAGATATAACTTTTTTGTGATGAAAATTAAAAACATTTGCCAATTTTTAAAAACATATAAAGTGTAATGTCTGTAATTCGAACAAATTGTTGCAGGGAGGGGTATTCGGATTATTGAAAACTTCGGATTAAATAATGTATTAAGAAAAATATTGTAAAAAAATTCAACAATATTAATGTATATAACTATTTTTATTTATTTAATATTTTTTACACATTTTTTTGGGAAATTTACATTTTTCACAGAAGTTAGGTTTTTTTTTTGTTAGGTGCTATGAGTCGCATATCATGGCCATATTTTGGGTAGGTGCACTTTTGCTTTCTTTTACATTCTAAGTAAAGCTTGGTGGTGATTTAATTTTTTTTAATTATAAGTATTATTCATTTATAAGTGAAAAAGTATAAATAAAAATTAATAAATATCCTTCGTAATAATTTATTTAAAACATAATAAAAAAAAATGAGTTCACCAACAAAAATGTAGTATACATATTTCTAATATTAATTAAATTAGTTTTGCAGAATCAAATGATTTTTTCATTAATTATTATGTATCTCCAATTCCAAAAAAATATATTATGAATAATTTCATAAGAATTAGATAACCCGATATCGAAACTGTATAAATGTTCCACTTTTGATTTTCATCGTGATTACAATTACTTGCCTGATGACCGGGAAGTTAAAAATGTCTTTTACACATGTGAACTTTTATTTGAAAAAAAAATGTTATTGCTTGTCGAGTTTTCTTAAAAAAATTAATTTTTTAGCACCAGTTTGGACCTCTTTATTTTTTATATCTCAAAATTTAATTTCTCTCTTGCACAGTTTTGTTGATACACTGTAGTAATGACCCTGGGACAGTGTTAGCATTGTTTCCAAACCGTTCTTTGCCCAACCAAATGCTTTAAGCTATCGTGGAAATTCTGTAGTAGCTAGAATTTAAAGTTTGTCTTTGATTTACTCGATTATTAATTATATATATTTCGAAACACTCCTGGGCCTGAGTCTATAGATTCTTCTGCTCTGAGTTCCAAAAACACCGATTTCTTCACTCCTTTTTTTTTCTTTCACTTGTTCAACTTTTCATAGTTGCTATAGTTAAAATTTCAAGATGGACATCCCATGCAATAGCTATTAAATATTATAAGTTAAGCAGAGCTCAATTTGATTACAGCTTGTATCCAATGGCTTCTACAGAGTTTAACTAAGCATTTATCACGGCGATTCCACTTTGTCAAATATGAATACTTGTTTCTTATTTTTTAAGGTTGAATTTGATTCCAAGCTTCGTGTTTGCGTATTAGATATACAAAAATTAGAAGGCACCATTTCGTAGGACGATAAAGAATTTTTTATGTGTACAATATTATAATTTTATATAGGTAAAGTTTTGTTATTAATTGAAAAATAGTCATATTTTCTTTCTCTTTTTGTTTGTGACATAATTTGTATGCGTCATTCCGAGATTCTGCAATAATTAGGTCGCTCCAATCTTTTAAGTTTCACCATTCGGAATGAAAAAGAGTTATATCAAAACATAGAGAGAAAAAAAAAAATTAAACAAAGTTGTGCTGTCGAACTGCATTGGCTTGCTAAACAGCATACTTATACTTAGGCATTTTTTTTTCTTAATTCTTATAAAATATAGACAAAAAATACTAAATTTATAATATATATAGTAATACATGATTTTTTTTGTTTTATGATTTTTCATATTTTATTTTATTTTTATCCTTTTTTTTTCAGTATTTCCCCCCTTAACCCAATACATCTTTCATTTTTCTCCTCTTTAACAAATAGAATAATATATAAATACAAATAAAAAAAAAATAAGCTAACAATACATACACATAAAAATCTAAAAATCGTATGTTCGCTCTTAAGAACTATGAAATTGAAATCTTTAAAAAAAAAATAAATAAAAAATACAAGGATTGACTGTGTGCTTACACTCAATTACGGATAATAAATATAAAATTTATTAAAAGTAGATATTTAAAAAAACGCAGTATATACATACATAAAATGTAATAGATAAAAACAGTAGTAAATATATTCATAAAAAGTAATAAATAGATATAAAAAAGTAATAAATATATATTAAAAAATAATAAATATGTATTTTTTTTTTTAAATTTATCAACGTTTTGTAGAATGGAACTGCCTTCTTATTGCTATATACTCCCCCATTTCTTTTGTACCAACTTGGTCTTCGTTCAGGATTTATTTTTACTAATTCCTATACCTACTTCAGCCAAATTTTTTTTGTCAATAATAATAATCTATCTGATGAGCCATCCTTAACGGGATTTCTAGTTATTATTTCTATTTTTTTTTTTTGCTAAGACAGTGTGATACTTTCTTTTCTCCCTTTCAGTTTTTTTTTTTTAAATACAGGGCGTCATAAAAAACAAAACAAAAGTAAACGACCCCTAAGAGGCGAAATATAAAAGGCGGTATAATTAAAAAAGTGACTCGTCCTCCGCTGTCTTAAAGCATGGCCTTTATCCAGGGGGAGGGGGGTTACTAATTGCAGAGGTGGCTCTTATTTTGGATCAAGCTTACCGCTCCCCTCGTCCCTTCCCTCCCCACATTATTTCAAAAAATAATATTCTTATTTCAGGGTTATACGGGGATAGGGGCTGTCCGGGCGATTGTGAGCAGTGGGATCAGGTAGTTGTATCAGGCTTTTTAATCTTTGAAAGCCTGAAGATAATTATTGAGGATAGAGAACAAGACCTAGGGTATAATTTTTAACCTACATGAAGTTCAATAAATGTTATAAAGTCAGGGGGTAATATTTCATTGCAGTGTCATTTAAGGTAGCTCAATCCAGGAGAACCACTGGTCCAGAAGCATCCTTCTCCTGATTCTGTAAAAATACCTCCCCCCCCCCCCTTTATTACCTAGCATATAGTTAACACATAGTCAGAAGTCAGTAGACGGTAGTGAGAAATATTAGTCCACTAGTGATAATGCGGTTGTTTATTGGAAACAGTTTTTATAAAAAAAAAAAAAAAATTTTTTTAAGTCTAAGTAAGTTCGGAATATTTTTTGTTGATGAATCAGTACATTTTAAACCCTTGATACCTGTAATTATAAACTAAACTAATTATTTCACTTCCTTTCTTTAATAGCAATTTAATGCTATATTATTTTTTTCTTTTACTTACAGATATATAGAATATATATTAATGGATAGATTACAATTGCACTGCGATCTTATAAAATCTAATATACCCTTAAACTACGAAATGGACTTTTCGATGGAAATACAGGTTTTGAGAAACCCTGAGTCGAAATAACCAAGTTTCGCAAAATGTTTTGTGTATGTGACCAGTTTCGCTCATAAACAAAAAGTTGTACAAAACTGAAAATATATATTTAGGATATATTTATACCTCTGATGAAACGTCAAAATCCACCAATCTGAAGTACAACTTTTGAGATTCGATTTTACACTTTTTTTAGGATTTTCTCAAAAATGCGCTGACAAATTTGATTAAATTCAGTTATGCAGACGGATTTATATAGAAATATAGACAGTTTTCAGACTTAAATTGGATAACTTACCCCTGTCGAACAGATCCGCTACCTTGGACTACATCTAGACTGACCTGGAATCCTCACACAAGACTGAAAAGACGGGAAACTGCACGTCAATTTCGACAATTACAGCACTTACTAGACAAACGGTCTAAACTTCCAACTCATTACAAAAGACTGATCTACATGACTGTAATGAGGCCAATCTGGACGTATGGATTTGAGCTTTGGGGCTCCACTAAACCTTCAAATTCCTCTCGTATCCAATCCTTACAATTCAAAATCTTTCGTCTAATGCTCAATGCTCCTTACTTTGTCACAAATACTAGTTTCTAACCTTCCTTTTTCTTGAATTTCTGATTATCCTCCGAGGCGCCTGAAAAGAAGATGTCCACAAGACCTGCTGATGTAAAATGTCATTAGAGTGCTACCAATGGGTAGTTTGTCTACACGCCTATAACACTCCATTTTAACTAAGATCAAATTTACTGAATGTATTATATAATATACAGTTGTAAAGCTATTAAAAAAATTGTGGATAAAATTTGGAGAGGGATTGGCATGTAATATTTTTTGGAAAATGTATGGTTATAATCAAGTTTGTATAGATTAAACTTGTTTCCGTTCCGTTGGGGTTCTTTGATATTTAAATAAATTCTATTAAATTTGGAATATCTTTGAAAAAAATTTTTTTTTTAGATCGCATGTATTGTTGGATTGTTGGGATGTATTTCATACGTTTTATGTTGAATAGGAAACAATAATTAAAAAATATATATATTTCGGTTAGGTAATTGTAAATTTAACCATGGTAAACTAAATAAATTTTTTTATGAAAAAAGACTTTGTCTCTTTTAAAACTATTCATAGAGGACTTTCAAGCAGCTATATAAGGTAAAGTCTTATTTTAATAAGTTTTAAACTATTCGCGATCATTTTAGCAGCCTTCTGCAGAACTATAAATATTTCATTTTTTCAAAATAATTTATCCTTTAACAAGATTTATGATACGGCTGTCCGTAGCTAAGGTGTACAGGTGTTTTCAGAGAATATAATTAAAAATTTATATAATACATTTCTTATTTATGAAAAGCAAATAATGTAAAACATTTAATGTGGGTTTAACAAAAAGAGTTCTTAAAATAAATATTTTTTGAAAAAAGAAATTTATACTGAACAGTAATTACATTTTTTCCAGTAATTGTATTAATATTTTTTATTCCAGTGCTATTAATATCATGTACCTTATTATTTTTCCTTTATTTATAAATTTATTTATTTTTAAAGAGATAAATTAATTTTAAATATTAAAAATATTTAATGAAACTGGTATAAAATAACAATTATTTCGAAAACCATTAGTAAATTTTTTTGAACCGTTTAGAACTGGATATTTATAATAAAAAGCTTCATTTTTAATTGAATTTATTTTATTTTTTAAGTAGAGTTTCTAGAAGTACATTTTAATTATTTTCGATACATGCACGAAAATGTAGATATATCATCACCATTAGCCTTTTTTGCTTTCAACCACCCTTTAAAAAAACTTCTAATCAATGGTTTATCTAGTTTACAATCATTCAGTTTAGATTTACTTTACTCTTTAGTTTTGGTTCAAATTAAAAAAAAAAAAAAAAGTGACTGCTTAAAAAAATACTAACAATCAGACTTTTTGGTTGCTTTATATATATGCTTTAACCACCTTAAATTTTGCTAAAGATTGAACGGATCATTCCTTATATATGCATGATATAATTTTTTTACCCGCAACATCGGACACCTTCAGCAACAAATGAGCTGAAATTGTTTTTGTTTTTTTTGGAAGTAAAATTATACTAAAGTTTATATGAATTTTACTCACAATATTAGTCCAACCAAATGTATTTGCACGAGTTTTAAGGTTTTACAGACTCTCCAAATCAAATTTGAGGATTGAAAATTTGTATTTGCATAGAGTTCTCTCCACTCCTTTCCTACACTCAAATTTTATAATGAAACTATTTAATTATATGTTTTTTCCAACAGAATAATAAGAGAAGAAAACACGACCTCAGTGACGGAGCTCGGTTGCTCAATTTTCTCTAATATTATTTTCAATGTATACTTTCGTTTCAATCCCTTTAAGCTAACGAATTGATTTTCACATTGCTATTCCTGAAACTAGTTATTCATATTTAACTGGCATACTACGAATTCCATCGCCGCTGTACAAATATGGGAAGTAAACAAACAATGAGATAACTCTTTGGCCTCCTAGGCAATTATATAACCTGCGAATTATTTCGTAGTTTGTAGTTAAGTAGTAGTAGTTTGGTCTTTAGCTACTTCTTGACAATAGTGAAATTTAAATACCCTAAAAATGAAAATTAATGTTTTGATTGCATTGGACTTGAATGTAATCATATTACAAGTTCCATATCTGATATAAAAATATATACATATGAAAAGTTTGCATTGAATGATTTCAGGGCTATTAATTTATATTTATTTTAGTTTCTTCGATCATTTACAATAGTGGATGTATTAAGATCAGTCAAGAGAATCTTGTCATATCTCAATTGACAAAAAATGTGGTTTTGTTATCACCTTTTAATTGAAAATAACTATAGACTTTGCTTACGCCATTTTTACCCATTTCACTAGTGTTTTTAATTAAATTACATTGTTAAACAAATAAATTAAATGTAAATGGATTATAATTGGTGTTAACAGGTAACTGGAACTGCTATATTTATTTTTTCTTAGTTGGAAATAAGTTTATTCCACTGGAATTTATAAAGTTATTAAATTTTCATGGCAAACAGCAGAAAGCCTATGCTTTGCTTAATGCTTACACAAAAAAAAAAAAAATACAAAAATTCTTAATTTAGTTATACAACAGATATAATTTCGTCACTTGAGTTCGCGGAGGCTGCTGCGACCTACTGGCAGCCGCTGTAACTGCGCGTGGTGTCGCTATCTGTCATCGGATGTTTTGAATCATTGCGTCAAATTAATTTGTATTTATTTGTAAATTTACCGGAATTTGAAATATTGTGAATATTTACTTCTGTATAACTATACAAGTTTCACGTTGTATGACTAGTTTTTCTAAGGTTAATATTCTATCCAAAGAATTTTTAATTGCTTTGTTATTTTTTCTTTTTTGTCAAATATTCGTATAATTATTTTAGCCTTATTTTATTTTATTATTATTATTTTTTTTTATAATATTAACTAAACGTAGACCAAAGTAATTTATAACTTGGTTTTTTTATTATTATTTTTTTTTTAATAGAAAGAATTGCTTTATTTAGCCATGTTGCCCAAATACGTTGGGTTGCTACATTACACAGCATACTAATCAATCCATGATCGGACATGTATACAATACATATAAAAGAAACGACACAGACAATCTTTCATATATTACCTAGCAGGCTTTTTTTTATTTGTTTATTTAATTTATTTTTTGTAAATTTCAATAATACAGCCTTTAATCTATGAACGGACGGACTTTGAAATAATGAGTTTGAAAAGTAAAAAAAAAATAAATAAATTCTGTACAGCTATAATGTAGCTTATTCTCATAATGAATAATATTTAAAAGATATATAAATCAATTTATATAGCTACAATCCATGAAGGGTCAAGGCTGTAGTACTTTGTGTAAGGAAGTACTGTTACTAGAGCAACGGTTGTGTAAGGTGCTGATTCGGTCTGAATTTTACCCATTTAAGGATAGCCACTTTATGTAGCTGAGTGTATCCCGGAGGACTTCAGAACTCACGGCTACCTTTGAAGAATTAATAATTGTCTGTCACAACCGGATTGAAACCTGAGTCTTGCGAGTTAGTAGCGCAGTGTCTTACCACTGAGCCACTCCCCTAGAAAAGAAATATATAAATACAAAATATTAGGTATTGTATTGAAAACAATAAAAAAAAAATAAAAAAAGTATTTACATTGACATCTCTATAAAAACAATAAGATAAATACCTGTGATTTGCAGCAACAACTACTGTCGATTTTTAAAAATTTCTGGTGTTTCATGTAACATAACACTCTGTAAACATTACACCTTTTAAATGCAACGGAAAATAATTTTCTCATAAAATTTTATAACTATTAGTTTTCTAGTTTAATATATTGTTATTAATTGTTTGAGAGTGGTTAATTTTAATAACAACATAAAAATATATGTCCAACTTCGTTTAAAAAAAAACCTTTGTTTTCAGTTTTTTGGATTCATTTCTCTGAATTTGTAATATGAATATTGTTTGTTCAAGGTTTTTTGTATAGTTATATAGTTATATATATGTAACATCAAATTTGTTGTTATTTATGATAATAATATTTTCATAAGCCAAGAATTCCTAAGCCAAAGATTACTACCAATTTGTATTGTACAATTATAAAAATTCTATTTTAATGCCACATTTTGCTCCCTTTGTTTTAAAATAAGCATCGGTGAAGGAACAGATAGATATTTTATGAATATATTTAATTAATTGAAATGAATCATCTCTGATATTTAATTAAATTTATCTCTCCTTTTCACCTGTCATCCTCACTCTATATGTCTTTATAGAAATACCTTTCTCTTTTCTGTCTAAGATCACTTATAGCTTAATTAATTAAATATCCATGCTTGAAAAAAATGTTTATTTCTGCATTAATTAATCAGCACTATTTTTTTATTGATAACATAAACACTGGTCTCCAAACACAAATAGGTTTGAACTATGTTCTAGAAATGTTGGATGTATTGTTTCGGAGTGTACTTAGATTAACCAATGTTTAAATACTTCAATTTGTTTTAGTAATTACTTATTTAGATGTACCTATTTACTTGATACATAACCGTGTTGTTTTAGTAATCCTAGATACCTGTGACGCGATTGGTTTTAGTAATGAATTTCATTTTAAAGTTTTTGATTTGGATCTAATTTTTAACTTCGTGAGGGAATGGAACAATTACAGTAATCGAATAAACATTATCCATTAAGGCGCAAAATTGTAAAATGGGGAAATGTTTTGATTTAGCTGAGTAATTACCAGTTTAATGAAGAAAATCCTTTAGCCTCAACCCTTTTATTAATTTATTTAGATTCACCAACGTTTCGGCCAACTTGAAAATCATCAAGGATGATCTATTAAATTAATGCTTAAATTCCAATCTTTTTAAAATCATTGTTAATCTAAAATATCTCAAATTTCATATTCATAACTTTACACACATTTTCTAAAATTGTAGCAGAATATTATAGACCCAACATTTGTTTAATATATTTATTTAATCTATTAACTCTAACGTAATAAGGGAATTTACAAATAATATTTACTAACTTCCAACATTTCACCTCCAATTACCAACGTTTGTCCTCTGTATCCTTAATTATTAATTTTTTTATTGAAAATCAGATCTACTATCGCCATTAAATTTAACATATCAACACTATATAATTTTAACCTACCCCCACACCAAGGCAGGCAGATTATAATTTTATTTTTTATATAGAAATGTTTTTAGTGATCACCGTATAATATTTTATATTACATATAAGGTGGAAAAATAAAAATAGGTTGTAAAAAATTGAGTTTAACTAATGAATAAAAAACTTTGTGGAAGAAAAAAAGGAATAAAAATCCAGTGAAATTTAGAGGAATACAAGGATTACGAACACTGTTTTTGAAAATGCACTACTGAACTAAATTAAAGTGCAAATCAAAATGCTTTAATCTAGACTTGAATTTAATTTTTTCCTGTTTAAACTAGATCAAAAAATATGTAAAATAATATAATCTGAACTACAGAATATATGGAAATTACAGATATACAATTTGAGTAACGAGTAGTACAATTAAATGAACAGTTGTATGGTTTGTTAAATGGGGTTTGGACCGTTGGACTGACAGGGGGTATCCCATTATTTAAACTTAATTTTAAACTATTGATGAAATTTTATTAATTCTAATATTTTTTTAACAATTAATTTCTATTTTTTTTTCAATTCTATGGTGTCGAGTCCTTCTATAAAAAAAAAAATTAACGGTTTTGAAAAATTATTTTTCCCATAAAGTAAGGATATAACAGTTACGTGGTTTCAGACTTGTTGCCCGAATGTTTTACGTCATAATGTGTTTTGAGCAAACCAAGCGCTTGGTCTTTGGTATTTAGATTTAAAATAAAGCCAGGATTTTGATTTTCTTCATCCAATATTCTTAGAAGTAATTTTATATGTTCATTTAAAGGATCAACTGTATACACAAAATAAAATGTTTAGGAAAATGAGAAGTTAAGTGAAAAGTAATATCAAACAGAATAATGATTCAAACTCTCAATAATAACTCATTTAAAAAGAAATTTATCTTTTCATTGTCTCTAGAGCAATAAATATACAAATACACAATATGATTAATACATTTAACTACTCCTATAATTTGAACTTATATAATAACTACTATGTTTCATTTCTGAATTAATTAATTAATAAAAAAGATAAATTGACTCAACTTTGTCAGACCTCTCTTAATAGTAGAGGAATGTGTAAGTTGTTTTATATTTGTGGTCACTCAAGAAATACTACATTACAGTTATGGTTAAGTCACTTTTGATCGATGGTCTAGTGTTTAGTGGTTCAAGGAACACATAAGAAAAAAATTATACTAACACACATAATATACAAATGAAATTGTGCATAATCATCTTAAAATATGTTCATAATTTGAGTATAGAAGTATTTTTAAATGATTTTATAGCACTATAATAGTGGTCCAATTGTTCCTCTGTTTAGTTCCTCCGCTCTTAAATTTTGTAAACTTTGAATTAATATATATATTCTTAACTATGTTCAGCAGGTCCTTATTACTCAGACAATACATTATATATACTTGTAACTGGGGTAATGGAATAGTTTTTTCATCAATTTCTTATACGTTTTATCCTACATGGAAAATTAACCTGAGAGAAATAAATTATCCAGTAAGTAATGTTGTTCAAATACATGTGGTTGCTACATAGCCATTATAATTGCATATTAGCATACAATCAATGTTAATTAATAAACAATTATTATTATCACATTGGAACTAATAAATATATTTCAATTTTTGTCATAGCTTTAATTTTTTTTGTTTTTACTTTTCTACTCTTACTTGCTGTTTTAATACTATCAAATTCAAGAGGTACGGATCTCAACGAATCTATGTTTTTCAGAGCTCAAAAAAACGTGTCTTTGCCTGTTGGTATCTTTTTGTCTAATGATTATCGCCTGTTCCGATTTGTTTTGTAGGAACGATAGCCAACCCTTGCTCAAACCCAGACACTGTTTCAAGTTTGTGCTGGTTAGAACAAAACCCTGATAGTTTGATTATTAGTACCAGATTGTTCAGAACACTAAACGTCTACTGCGCAGGTGTCCGACAGTTTACTGAGACAAATCGCTCGTTGGGACAAGCATATTATTTTGAATCCTGAATTATTTTGAATGATATACTACCAGTCACAGAGGTTTTTTGATTTAGATTAGGTTTATTTAAGTGTACCAAGTAAATTATTAAAAAATTTATTTGTATACTAGTTTTAAAAAATTCAAAAAACAAACATAATTATAAAATAGTAATATACATAAAATAATATTTTGAGACAGACAAAGTTATAAAAAGAATCAAAATTCAGATATATCATATTAATGCGCACTTTGCGCCATTGATCCTTCACATTCAGTGAACCCCACCACAACCCTTAAAATACCTGTAGGTAAAAGAAGGAGGCATAGCAACAGACATATTTGTTTATCGTTCATATCTACTTCAAGCGGAGGGTACGAAAAAAAAAAAGAAAGATATATCATATTATAAGAACATAACACTAAACTTTAAAACAAATGCTCAGTCTGAAGAAATCTCTTGTGCACAACTGGTGCAAGTGAACAACGCCGTAACTGGGACATATCAGTCTTTTACACTGGTGGCAATTCTTTTTTTTTTTTAAATGCCTGAATATAATCCAGAAATTTACTAAAACTTAGTATTCATATGGCACAGCGATGAAGTGAATTTTTGTTTTAAAGACCACCCTAACATACACTTATAGTATCGACGATTAACGTGAGAGAAATTCTCACGCAGCGACCAATGACGGGATATTTTTAATATATAAGAGAATTTTAAAAAGGATCATTTTATTTTCACTATGTTTTTAATTACCTATTTACGTCGTCGAGTTAACTACTATAGCTATAGGCATTTTCCATGACGATAAAGAATTATTTACATGACTTTAAAAAAAAATTTTTTTTTGGACGTACATAATCCGAAAATATCTGAGGTTCTATTATATCCCTAGTTCGTATATCCTAAAATTCTCAATTTTCATACTGTTCTAAAATTACTCATTATGTTCTAAATGTTACAGTTTTAATGGGAACAGATATCTCATACATAAATATCCTTTATATCAGGACATAAATATCCTTTCTATGTAAACTCGCATTCTTATCTATATAGAAAAACAATTAAATTCAGAACTACAACATAGTTTTATTGGGAAAATATGCAGTGGAACTAAAATGATATTACAATAACTTGGAAATATGTTAGATAGTACCCAGCCCATTTCCTTATTATAAATTATTTTGGTTATAGTTCTAAATTTAGATAATTATTTTGTTTTTAATAGCTCAATAAAAGTTTCTAATTTGATCCTTTAATCGAAATATCTGTAAAGTGTTCTTAATTAATATAATGCTATTACCTGAAGCCTTTTTTGTTGGAAGTTTATTCATTGGTAGTTACACTAAGTTCATCCATTTTTTTTTTAGAAGCTACGTTGCCTATTTTAAGAATCGCTGCATAGCTTAACTGAATCGATTTTCTCCAGAAGCACCGCTCCAATACTTAGAGTAATGTTGATAGCTGCACATCACTGTATTTTATCTCCTCCATAAAACAGCTGCACCCTCGGATCCGATCTAGAAGGAAAACCCCTCACAATCTGAAGACCCATCAGGTCATTAATTCAAGAAAGAGTTGGCAAGAGGAGTGGCTCAGAGGAAGGTATGAATAAGCCGGCGGTAGAAAGAGACGAGGGAGGACGAGATTACTTTTAATCGAAACAGAGGCGGAGAGAGGGATAAAGAGGGAGAGAGTGAGGAGGGATAAAGAGGGAGAAGGGGCCGATATTCGGGCAGACACTTTTATGACAATTTACGATAGCGGCTGGTGCTCCCCTGACGGACTGCATGCATTCAAATTGCTTGCTTGCTTCAATCCCCCCGCCTCTACTTTCCCGCCAATTTACGGTTTTCCCTCCACAAACGGTTTCTACCCGCCCCCGGACAATCACGCCCCCTCCACCTCCACCCCTAGGGATTATACCTCGTGCTTCTTCGGCCCTAATGCTCATTATATATAAGGCACCGCTGCAATGAATGGTTAATGCCAACCTCGTAACTTTGTTACTCAAACCAAGGCTTCTCCTGGTAATAGGCTTAAGCTTCTACATCATAGAAGTTCCAGTATGATATATTTGTTAATATATATACAAATAATTTATAATAATATACTATAAATTCATTGAACTATAATTCACTAAGAATATCGTTCGAAACCACATACAATCTTTAGGTTAAGAAGATTTATCAAAGTTATTATTTATTGTTATCAAAAGTTACTATTGTTGTCAAAAATAGTTATTCATATAGTATATATTTTCTTTTAATTACCCATTTACATGATCTGGTTAGCTAATATATGAAATATTATTATATCACTATAGGTTTCATCAATTACCAATGAACTACTATATCACTATAGGTTCCATTATTAATTTACATAGAATACTTATTAACTTCCAACATTTCACCTCCAATTACCTATTTTTGTCCTTTGTATCCTTAATTATTAATTTTTTATTGACAATCAGACCTACTATCACCATAAAATTTTACTTATCAACACTATTTAATTTAACCTACCTCCAAAACAGGTCGGGCTGATTAACATTTTATTTTATTAATAAAAATCATATCTCTTTATTATATAAAAAAGATTTTAGTGACCGCAGTATAATATTTTATATTACATATAAGGTAGAAAAATAAAAGTAGGTAGTCAAAAATTGATTTTAACTAATGAATAAAAAACATTTTGTGGAAGAAAAACGGAATAAAAATCCAGTGAAAGTTAGAGGAATAAAAGGATTATATCATTTTAGTTATCCATTTACATCGTCTGGTTAGCTACTATATCACTATAGCTTTTTCAAATACTATTATGTCACAATAGGTTTCATCAATTACCAGTGAACTACTATATCACTATAGGTTCCATTATCAATTAGCTACTATGTCACTATAGCTTTTTCAAATACTATTATATCACTATAAGTTTTATCAATTACCGGTGAACTACTATATTACTATAGGTCCCATTATCAATTAGCTACTATATAATTATGGGTTTCATCAAATTCCTCCCGTATCCATCAATTACAATCCGAAATCCTCCGTAAAGTCATTGTGTCACAAATAAACTCATCCCTAGAGACCTCAATATCCCATTCGTTGCAGATTTGGCACTAAATAGATACACCTTTAATTCCGAAATCCTTGCCCACCCAAACCTATTAATTGTTAATCTCTCATCCTTAATAATCGCTGATAATTCTCCCAGGCGCCTTAAAAGAAGATGACTATGGGATCTTGTAATTTGAAGCAACAATTGAAGTACCAACAAAAGATTAAAATCTGAAACATTTATCATATTTACTTATTGTGTTGTTGTTTTTTTATATACAGTTGTATATTTCAATAAATAAAAAAAAAGAAAGATTTACTAGGTTTTTTTTTCAGTGAAATGATTATTATCAGGAAAAACACTAAATTTTATCCACAAATCATTACTTATTAAATGTGTAATAAACGTACTCAAATATATTTTTCTATGCTATTTATTTCACTAGCAAGTTAAATTTATCAAAATGGCTATAATGTTCAGCGTTGAACGCTTGCAAGAAATCAGAAACAAAAATTATATAGAATAATATTGGTAATGTTATGGAAAAATTATAATCCAGTACTCCAATGAGAGCAATTTATAAATAAATGTAAATGATAAATGAAAAAAGTTCTAAAATAATGATTTTTTTTTCGAACAAGGACAGGAATTAAAAGTGATAGTTAATATCTCATTATGTAGTTTTTTAACTTCATTTATATCATATAATTTAATAGCATGTGTGAATAAAATGTTTTGAAACTCGAAAGATTAAGTTTCATTAAAATAATAACGATTATTAAATATTTCATCTAATAGTAATTCAGTATATAAAATCTACTAGAAATGAAGTTAATTTTGTCTTTTTAAACATAATGAATCAATAAATTTATAAAAAACGGAAATGTTTTTTTCGAACGTAGTCATTTCAAAAACTGCTTATCCTATTCGAATTTTTTTTATTTAGCCCTATGATTAAGGAACGAATCAGGCTAAATAGCATCATAATGTTCTTCAACCTTAATCATGATGTTCTTCAACTTTAATCATGATGTTCATGATTTTTTATGAACCGAGCAGAAACCGTATAAAGAAATGCCTGAAGAGGTACAAAGTTTAATCGTTGTTTTGATGGTGCCTACGAAGCGTAACATATATTCATCCAATGTTTTTCGCACCGCTATTCACAAAATGCCGGGAATTTTTCAAAAATATCTGTAGAAACGATATGATCAATGTCATGAACTACTTAAGTTGTCAAAAATCATGTATTTTTCAGTGAAATTTTGGAAAAATTATACCATACAACTTTGTTTTTATGTATACATTTTTAATTTTTTTGCTTTCTTAAGTTCCAAAAAATATTAAATCCACCAAAAAATTGAAATGAATAACTTTAAACACAAAGTTATTATTCCTTTTTTTATTAGATAAAGTAATTTATTTTTTAATATTTAATTTTATAAATACTTTATGTTTTTTCGAAGAATGTTTCAGTGGATTGCAAAAGTCAAAGTTATACTAGACTCACAAGCCGATAAATATACATACTTTATTTGAATTAAAATTGCGTCAGATAATTACAATAATACAACTCAAATAAATATCCCAACACTCCAGCACTTAAACTTTGAATAAAATTCTTCTACACACAATAGCGAATAATTTAAAAAAAATTAAAATAAAATAACTTAAAACTCAATGAAAAGCGATGATATTATATATGTTAATTTTTTTATATTATAAAAAACTATTAGTAATACTTTTATTGTATTTTATTTTGGTCTCGTATTGGGTAATAATCCAATAAAAAACAACCTGAATTAGTAATATCATAAACTGATATGTTTTATCTTAATATTTACTATTAAATATAAATATAATACTATTAAAATTGTAATAAAAATATTTAAACTAATATTAATATAAGTAAATATTATATTATATTTACTTTTATTAATAGCTGAATCCCTTGTTTCTGAGGACCTCACCAGGCCCCTGTTTCATAATGAAAGCTAATAGTATTAGTTGATAGTACAAGTGTAGAAACTAGTGTGATAATAATACTAATATTTATTTTTTTCGTGATAGAGATGACTATTAGTGATATTACAGGAATTAAATAATACTAAAGTACAAGTTACTATTGTACAAGTTTGTGTAATTCAATTAAGATAAATCTACAAAACTAACAGTATTAGTTTGTACTTTATTATGAAACAGGGCCCAGATGTCGCTGACGTCTCCTAACAGTTGAATGTTTCAAATTAAATGTTTAATTCATAATATTTATTCAATGCTATTTAAATATTTAATTTTTTAACGAAAAACTTAATACCAAAATTCAATAGTGGTTGATGGAATATTTCCAAATTTGGTTCTCTTTTTAGCAAAATGGGGAAACAGTTACCTATTTCATTCTATATGAGATTATTATTATTAGAATTGCAAGTAATTAGGCGTGGATTTTAAATGTTTACGAATTAAATAACATAGAAAAAAATGAACTTGTTTATAAAAAAAATATATTATTATAATTAAACTAGCTTATGTGAAAAAGTCTAGAAAAATAGAAATTTATAGAAGTTAGTTGTTACTACGTATACAATTTTTTTTTTCAAACTTATGGGATGAGACTGAATGTTTTTCAGAAGGATATTGCTATCCTTATATATTACTAGGTAAATATGAATGAGTTTGAAATTTCATAGACACTTATTTTTTGAAACTTTTGCTCTGCTAACAAACTTTAAAAAAAAAACAAAAAAAAAATTGAAATCCATTAACGGTCTCGATTTCAGAAATTGTTAATAATGGTGTACTGCATTCTGAAAAACGGATATAAAGAAGTGCCAATCTCAGTATTTATGTTCAACTGTCATATAATACAAACAAGGGGTGTGTCTTGAGTGAAATATGAAAAGTGAAAAATCTTAAAATAATTCAATCAAATTGAAATTCATTATAACATTTTCTGAATTACTCTGCTTTAACCAGCATACATAATTCCATGTCGAAAATATTTCTTTACGGTGTTTTTCAGTAATTAGGTAATGAATAGTAAAAATCAGTTATTTGTGCTCCATGGATCATGGTAATTAACTATGGTGTAAATGTGAGTACATCCCTTCATTTTTATTTATTTTCCTTTATAATTATAAATTAATTCATTTAAAGGAAACTACAGGTAAGCTATCTTGTAATGGTAAAACATAGTTACAAGCATCTTTATTCCTAATGAAATGATACTCATAAGCAGTCGAGTGGTTCCCCAGCTATTTCCATACCAAGTAAAGCATTGGCTCATATATGGAGACTGGGTCTATATATTATGCAATATTTCTTAAGTTTCTAACAATATTTCTAAGGTATGAGGAATTTAAAAAAATTTAAATTCGAAGATGAATCATATTACGGGTAAATATTTTTATTTTAATGTATTTATTCAACAATGGTAAGATAATACAAAATGTTTGTCCAAGATAAATACACATTCAAGAAAATTAAATCAATTTAAAATTCATTGTTTTCCGCTAAAACCAGTTTCAGCACTATTATAAAGGGAATAAATAAATAAAAAATGATATTCGGAAGGTGCAGATATTTCAAATACTTGGAAAGGTATATTGATCAGTTTAAAAAAAATACTTTTAAGGGAGTAACTACACTTAAAACGATCTGTTGGTTACAGTATTTGTAATTTAATTTTATATTATTTGTTTTGGATTTTTATGGATTTGTATTAGGGCCTCCTAAGAAACTGAAGATATGGAGTTTCTTGTGTTGCACCCATCTCCGGTAAAACAAAAACTTGACTTGGTTCTGGACTTTATGGTTTTGTTAACCAGGTTACCAAGACTACCTGAAACTGAGATGATCTTTATCTGACCAATGAGAAAAATGATCGGGGTCGGAATACATTCTTCATTAATGCCCGAGTAACTAATTCTTCGTCGTCTGTTAAATTTGTCTAGATCAAATCCATTTTATAGAATAGAACGGAATAATACATTATACCATTGTCAGATAACAGATCCAACTGAAATTATGGAAGGTTCCTTGCATTGTCACCTATATAAACGCAGATTTGCACTAAATCTTAGTTTAACCGGCGATCATTAGCTGGTAATGTTTACTATCAGATTTTAAGGATAATTCTTCTGGTGCAACGGATAATTATTGATTTTACCGTGATCATTCATCACTATTCCTTATTGCCCACAACGTTGTGGGATGTTGTAATATCTATCAATAAATAAAGTTTTAAATACATAACATTTAAGAGAAGTGAAAGGCTCAACAAATGATTTATTTTTTTGCTGGTGAAATCATTTGTAGAGATATATTAATGGAAGAAATGTTACTCATTTTCATCTTCTAAATTACTTTTTTTTCACTTCATGCACTTAATTTAGATTTCCTTTCTCACTAATTACACCCTTATAGAATATGTATATATTTTGTTCTTGTTTTAAAGAAGTAGAAGTTTGCTTATTTCCCTTCCTTTGACCTATTAAATTATATAAATTTAATCAATCGACAGGGAAATAAGTAAATTTTTACTTAATTACGAAAATATTGGCTGTGTGAATGTATAATCATTGAACACAAGATTCAGTTATTGTTACCCCATGTGAATAACCCGATTCATTATATCACGATTAAAATAAGCTATGTATGTGTGTTTAATTATATATAATATTATATAAATATACTTAGAACCTTATTTTTATCGTATTCTTATATCATTTTGATTTATTGAATCCTTTAGTTGCAGTTTGGTTTGCTCCTTCTTTTTAACCTTTCTCTTGCACTGGGATCTTTTGAGCTTTACCCCTCACAAGGATCCTCAGGTCGATTGTGTAAATATTACATATTTGAGTGTACATGTGACTAGAGAATATATTATTTTATTTATTTATTTATCTTTTTTTTCATTCACATAGTGTGATTATGTTCATTTTATTTATTCTTCTTTTTGTATATACTTTATGACATTTTTTTTCCTTTTCTTTTTCATTCATTTATTTTAGTATGTATGAGATCATTCATCACTATTACCTATTACCCACAACTGTATGGTAGGTTGTAATATCTATCAATAAATAAAAGTATTTAAAAAAAAAATTCTTTATTTTAGATCTCATATTACAGATTGTACATATTATTGTATGTTGTATAATATTATGTGTTTTATTCCTTTTTATATTATATATTGCATTCCTATTTTTAATCAGCTGCACTCCATACTTATCACGAATTCATAAGCGCATTATTATTCACTTCTTAAGTCCTTTCAATTATTTTTTTATTTTACTTTATTATTTTTTTAGTATTATGTTAATTGAATTATTAGTTTTATCGATAGAAATTAATTCATGTTGTACTGTTCTTGCTTATAAATCGTAGCATACCCAGCGCCTTGATAATCAAAAGTGAAAGTTATTCATATTTCCTTTATCCTTATCATTTTTAAATGTTATTTTGGCATCGAGCGATAGATGTTGTCATCTGATAGGTACATAGTGGATGTACATTTTTGAATGAATAAATAAAAAAAAAAATTATAAGCATAATTTGTTCAATGAATAACTTTGTTCAACGCAGTGAAGGGCCTTGAATTCACTTTGTGGAGGATTTGAACCCAAAAGTGCCATCCGACGGAAATCACGTTTCTATTACTAGAGCTATCTTTATTTCCAACTCTTTTCAACTAGAGAAATAGATTTAATTTTGCTAAAATTACATTTGGAGTCATCTAATAGCACAAAAGCTCTATTTGTTCTAATCACTGTAGTGGCGATGGGATAGAAGGCTTAAAATATATTTATATTTTATTGATAAAAAGGAATTACGTAAAAATAATAAAAGATGGTCTGGGTGTGGTCGAAGATAAACTGAAATATTGATAAAAATATTTATATTGAGCTAACGTTTCGCCTCACGTTGCAGGGATTTATCAGGGCTTTTAGACTCGAAGACAGAGCGAAAGTCAAAAGTCACATTCAAGAATCTTTGACAGCAAAGGAAGATGGTCCTTCTTTTATTATTGCACAGGGTTTTATAGCCTTCTTTTATAGTCTTTATAGCTATGCTTATAAATATACAAGCACTTAAGAGAAATACTGGCTCATATCGTATATCTTATACGACCATACGTTCATTTGGTCTTTTTAATTAGTAGGGCTAATGGTAATAAATTCTTATTTGGATGGATTAGGCAGATGGTATTAAGGATTGAGGAGCACATAAGATAGAGAATGGGCCAGCAGCGTTTATTCAGGGCACACATACACACACCGAATATAAGACAAAGATAACAAGACTAAGTCCTGCGGTAAAATTTAATTACTGCGGCTCATAAATTGGAAGGAGAGCCCGCTCAATCATAAATAAAGGTCTGATCCTGGACATGTTGGTTCGTCCGTTTGCTAAGGAGACCGCAGGATCTGTTTGATCTCTTCCCTAATCCGAGAGGACCCTTTCACAATAAGGTACTCTTGAATTATCGTCGGCACAAATCGCCAGCGCAAACGGCTTAGTCGGTAATAAGGCTCCGTGGTAGTAAATCAAGTTCTTGGCCCAGAGGACTAAGCTCAATCCGTGGGGGCGGTTAGTGTTTCCTCAGCGATCTTGGAGGATTTCCATGGTCGTCGTTACAGCATTACTATTGATACAGATAATAATGACAAGTATATAAAATTCATTTAAGTTTAAAAAATAATTATATGCTCTCTTTCTAAGATTTATAAATTAACTAATGCAGCGATTTATGAAATAATTAACTTCAAACTTCATACGTATTGTAATTATGAATTTGATAACGTTTCGGACCAGAAATCCAATCCCTAAAAACATTTATTAAACGCTGTCAACAATCCTTAAAAAATGTATGTAAATCGTCTTAGGGAGACAGTCCTAAAACCTATTGTTGTTCATAAAAATAGAGCTGACCATCTATTTGGAATTATTATTTTATTTTGTACTGGTTTTTATTGCCTTTCTCTTTTTTAGAAATATGAATTTTGAGGTGATATCATTGTGTTTTTATAAGGATATTTTATAATATGATACAACTGGTCTTTATAATAATAATACATATTTTTTTAAAGATAAGTTTTGTTCAAGCAAAGTGATTTATATATATTGGTAGAAGATATTTGACCGTATGAAATAGATTGTAGGAAGACAGTCCGGGTAGTGGTCAATAAATAATAGTAAAAAATCTATTTAATGTTAACCAACGTTTAAACAACATACAAAAAAAGTTAAAAATATTGTAAGATATGACAAGAAAATTAAGAAAGTAAGAAATTATAAAAAAAAAAAAATTAATTATAATTTTTTTTTGTTTTAAAATAGACAGCTGAAATTATAAAAATTATAAATATAGATGAGTATGAAATTAATTAATAATAAACACAGCCAATTGTAAATAGAGAAGTAGAGTAATAAAGTTTCTACTAATTATTACTCTAGTTCTATATTAACGATTATATTACACAAGGCTGTATTTATTATTAATTAGTTTCCAATTCATCCATATTTTGAAAACCCTTTTTTTAAAAAAAAATATATATATACATTATAATTTCTTACTTTTATGTATGAAAATATTTTGATTTTTCTTGTTATTTCTTAGAATGTTAGTATCTTGTTTCCATTTATCTCTGACGAAGACCTGCAAACAGGAGCAAATCGTTGGTTAACATTTAAAGATTTTTCACTATTTCGTACTTTTATTGACCGCTACCTAGACTGTCTTTCTACAATCTATATGAATACCTGCAATCTATATCAATACCTACAATCTAAATCACACGGCCAACGTATATAAAAGATTTTTTTTTTTTACAAAAGGGCGGAATTTTTTTAATTGACTTACGTCGAATCTTTTAATATAATTTTTTCTTAAACAAAAGATTTTGTGTTTAAATTTGATGTATGTTTATAATGGATTGATACAGGCTTGTAAAGAAACTACCCATTGGTAGCACTCTAATAACGTTTGTACATTTGAAGGTTTCGTGTCCATCTTCTTTTCAGACGCCTAGGAGGATAACTAAGTAATGAAGTAGAAGAAAGGTTAGCAACTAGTGGATTTGGGTGGTTAGGGAGTTTATAATAGAAGGAATGATATCTAGATCGGGCTAGATCGGTTACATATGGAACATTAAGGTCTTTATCCTATGATTTTATTTGTGGCAAAGTAAGGAGCATTGAGTATTTTACGAGGGATTTTGGATAGTAAGGATTGGGTACGAGAGGAGTTCAAAGGTTTTGTGGAGTTCCTTGTCTTCTAATTGGCCTTATTACAGTCATGTAGCTCAGTCAGTATACAAGTAAATTACAGTTATGCAATTTGTGTGATGTATAGTACAATTAAATGAACGCTTATATAATTTGCAAAACGGGGGTTGGTGGACAGGGGGTACCTCTCTAGTTAAGATATAATTTTACCTATTTAAATTCTCCCATTGAAGATAAATAAAAAAATCGTATTTAAATAATGACTCAGCCCTTGATTCCGTACATTCTCTTATCTTTCGATATTCAAGGAGATCGAGCTACCCAAACCAGAACACTTTTTTACGGCAGGTCTGCTGTAATCTCTTCCTTCCCCCGACAGTGACTGTAAATATTCAAGACAGAGGCTTGGAGGAGGGAACAGTGGTCAATAGTTAACGAAGGAACAGACCAGCTGTTTAAGAGACTACTTCCGAGAGACGTCCTACAGCTTCCTAGAGTCGCAGCGGCATCTTTACGACATCTGTTTCCGTCACACATTCGAAACGGAACCTACTGGACAGTATATTTCAGGAAAGGAATTAGGATGTTTTCCGGCTTAGCTTTGCCTCTCATTCTTTCACAATGCTTACTAGTAAAACTAAAAATAACGACCTGGAATTCAAAACGTAAAAATAAATCCATAATTCTAAAATTCCAACATGTAATTAATATTCCATATTCCATCTGAAGAGAAGCCCACGTACTGATAAAGATGAAATATGTTCTCAACTGTATTTCAAAAATACTATCCGGTAAAGAAAATATTTAAGAATTAAAAAAAAAAATTAAAGCTGTACCGCGACAGCCCTTGAAAGGTCAGTGGTGCAGTACTCAGTAAGGAAGTGCTGTTACTAGATCAACAGTGAGTGCAAGGAGGTGATTTGGTCAAAATCACGCTCGACTGACAGATCTTTACCGCCTCAAGGGTACCCACTGAGGCTGGGTTAAACCCGAACCCGCAAGACTCCTGACACTCACAGTGAAATAGAAAAAAATTTTTTCCACAGCCGGATATGAACTTGGAGCACAGTGCCTTATCACAGTTCTGCCCAATAATTTTATAATTAAATTGTTAATTTTTTCTTAAATCCCTTTTAACATTTAATCAACTTTCGAGAAATAATTCTCATAATTATTGTCTGAATCTATTAAATGTAAAATAGTTTTCTAAAACGTGATAAATTACTAGGACCATTTTTTAACTCACTGTGTTAAAAAGAAATAAAGCTAATACCCCTCTCCCCTTCCCCCCACAAACATTACCTTAAAATTATCTTTAAGGAGTCTTAAATAGCTATATTAATTCATTTGCGCTAATTAATTAAATTACAGCTCTTCATTCCTGCCTTAAAACTTTAAAAGATATCAAATAACTTTATATAAAAGCCGAATTAGATGCCAAGAAGTACCTTGCGAAGACATAAACATAAATTAATTCAAAATAAAAACTTTTCAAAATAAATATACAATATAAATAGGATGAGAATCCATTCTGTTTTCATCCCATTTAATTTTTTTCTTTAAGGGATGCATTAAAACGCCTTCCTCCCTCTTCCGAGGCGAATGAGGACTTAGAACTGGCGAGGCAAGTTTTAACCGAAAACGTAAAGTTCCGCTCCTTGGTAAATCGGGAGTTATGGGTTCAGGCCAGTTCGCTTTCCTTAAAAGTCGATGCCCGGGCTTCAGAATCGAATCAAACATCGGATTTGGCTATAATCGATTATGTAGCAATTTAAGGTGATCAATGGCTGTAATTTAGAATAAATCTCAGTTTACAGGAGAGTTTGTTACTCCTTCGAAAATGCCTGGAATATTCATACACTTGGATCAATGTCACTGCCACCGTACTATGTCAAAATGGACTCCACGCGTCACTTCTTTCATTTTAGCTTTTTGTTTCCCTAACTACCTGAACCCACTAGTTTCTAACCTTGCTTCCTCATCTATTCCCGACAATCCTCTCAAAAATCATAATTCTATTTATAAAAATTATTATATAGAAATTTTTTAAATTATAGACAACGTATTATACTAAATAAATATGTAATAACAAATATTTTAAACAAAAACCCATTTTATATAAATAGATTACATTATACAGATATATGCAAATCAGTAATTAAAAATTATATAAAAAAGTTTGTGTTATACAATAATTTGAAGAAAAAAAATTATTGTATAAAAAAAAAAATGCAAAATAAAATTTTATCGAACGTGAATCTGACCAAATCACTTCCTTGCACAACCGTTGGTCTAGTAAGAGTATTTGTTCACAAAGTTTTCACACTTATCCTTCATGGGCTGTAGCGGTATTATATAAAATATGAGTAATACATTACAAATATAATACAGCTCCTAAAACTCATCGTCATACTCCCAGGATTTAAATAATAAATTGTGAACCTCAGACACTCAAATAATTTTCTCTCTTCCTAATTTTTTTTACAAATCCAAAATCCTTTTCTTGACAGGACGGTTTTCTTGACACTATCTTTTTTTCTATTAGGGCCATGCTAGTGTGGCACTTAAATCAAATCCAAAATGAAACATTGCCGCTTCAATAAAGAAATTGAACCTAATCAAAAAAAAAAAAAAAAATCATACAATTTCATTCATACAACCCTACAAAGGAATAAAATTAGGTGAAATAGTATTTCTTCGAATTTTTTTTTTTTTTAAATAATAAATAAACTGTTACACATACTCCTGCTGCAATTCTTCAATCAGAGCTAATATTTATCTGGGGGAGAACTAGTTTCCATACTATTTACTAAAATAAATTGATTTTTCGTTATTTGGAAAAATAAATGTTATTTTTTAAATAAAATTATCTCGAGAACTGTTCATTGTACACAGCTCTTATCAGGGCTCACATTTAGGCAGATTTACTCTATTTTTGATAATATTAAATTAAATGTTTTTAATTGTTTGAGATAGTGTTAGTGATAAGGAGCTCTAAAGGAAAAATTAATTTTTTGTAACGTTTTGATACAGCCAGAATTTTATATTCACCACAACTATGGTTGGCCGAGATATTAATTTTGGTTATAAAATATATATTGTTCTTGTTATAACAATACAAAAATGGTGAAAAATAACATTGTTTATTTTTCACGAGTTCTTGGACTGTATAGTTTTCTTGAAAAGCGTAATTCTAGTTTCCTAGTAATTTTTTTTTTTTATAGTGAATGTGATAAGTTTGAATAGTGGTATAAATATGAAGTGCAGTTTACTTATCATAATTTATTGTATTTAATATTTTCGTTTTAAATCATTATTCTCCAAAGTTCTAAGCTGTTATCTTCCCGAAAGTTACCGTTTCACATTATACCTCCCTCCCATCCCCCAAAATGAAGGCATATCCTTCTAATCCTAGCTGTCTATGATAAGGCAAGGAATTTGAAGTTGAAACTGCTGTTTAGTAAGAGTTTGTGTTGCAACTTTGCCTTTTTCGCTGTCTCTGGCCGTGCTAATTCCACCCAGGCAACTCAATGGGATCGCTACGGGAACAGACCCTAAAAGAAAAGAAAATTCGGAGACCTGGAACTTTGCAAAGTTTAACAACCCCCACCGGCTCCCCCCTCCTCCCACCTCCCTCCCCTTCCCATACACACAAACTAATGAAATTATTATTTTTTCCACCTCGCCTTGTTCTGAGAAGTTCGTTGTATGTTAGTGTCGTCCGGGAGATACGAGCTTCTCGGCTGTTTCTTGTTCCAAACCAAGGGCCAATTCATTCCCAAGTTTATTGTCAGGATAAGTCGAAAAACTTAGTACTTATTCTACATTTTACTGCATTACTTGAATCCGAACTTATGAAAATTTAATCATAACAGGGATTGTTGCTTCTCTTTGCTTTTAACTTCTATGTCAAAAATATTCTTCATAGAAAATTCTTTTTCTCAGTATTTCTTTTACATCTCTTCTTATTTTTTTCTAACAGATATCCTCTTATTTTTCTCAATATTTATTAGAATTTAAATGGGGGCTGCCAGTTTCCATGAAAAAGCACAAAGGGCTTCTCTACATCTGGAATCATTATAAACAATGTAATAGTTACATAAGAGTTTTTTTTATGAGAGTATGCCTGAGGGATCTCTTACTTCCGTGGTGAGAAAGCTAATAAAGATTTACGACTGGGTCACAAACCTGCCTTCTACGCCACAACCCCTGATGAAGACCTGAAACTCAGGTCGAAACGTCGGGATAAAATAAATAAATATGGTTTTGTTTATTTATGTTGTTCTTTGCTGACCGCACCCCCCGACAAACTTCTCCAAGAAGTAATATAGATTTAAATGAAAAATACAATAACTTGAGTACTAAAATTGAGCATCGACCGAAGAAAACAAGAAAAGTACTTTTTGTAAATATTATTTTTTTTTTTGTTTTAACTTTTCAAATATTAAATAAAATACTGATTTTAAATTGCATGTTGATGGTCGATGGCCACGAGACCTGCTAAAGTAACAGATCATTAGAGTCCTATCAATGGGTAGCTGTATACGCCTGAAGCACTCCAATTTAACTGAGATCAAATTTACTAAATATATTATAATGTACAGTTGTAAATAGCAATAAATAAAAAATATATTGATGTTCAAAAATTAAATTTTATATTTTAGAAGTGTATATCCGTATATTCTAAAGTGCCCGGAGCTCCCACTAAGTCAAACAAGACCCAGATGAGAATTACGTTGGATCTAGAAATAACAATATGTACTTTTTGTGGATTATGAAATAGATAAAGTAAACCTCGGTCATACTCTTTATAAGATAATAATAATTCAAATTTTTGAATTTTATTTATTAACAAATTATTGTCAATACAGTGATTGGACGGAAAGTCCTAATCGGTGGTACATTGCCTTGGAATCGGTGGACTATTATTGGTAATTACCCGAGACATCAACTTCTCAAAGGAAATTAAGGCTAAGGAAGGCATAGATAAAGTGCAGAGTGAGCTAATGCCGGAGTTAGTGTCACATTAAAGGGGGATATAGTGCGCGTTAACTGACGTGTCGTGACGGCTGTCCATCCCTCAGGCTGCGCACGCCACCATATGTTAGCCCTACTTGCGCATCACTCACCCCTTCCAACCCTCCCTCCTCAATCGGCCCTAATAGCTTTCTTGTCTTGGCTCCTCAGCGTCTCCTTTCCCTTCTGCATGATAGCCTGTCCTCATTAAACGAAATATGAATATGTCTGAGTAACGTGATTTCGAAATTACAAATGCGAAGATTTATGTGAGCCATTCATCAATTTTGGTGCTATTTCTGTTACAATATTTTAAAAGAATGATCTGTAACTGAAAGTGAATGATTTTTTTTTTGTTCTTTAAAATATATAATACTCATTTTCTCATTCGGCACCCTGTCACAAAGCTGAGGCTGAGACTTTACGAGTAAATAGTACCAGTTACTTCAGTAGTAAACATAAAAAAAGGGTTGAAATTTTTTAAGCAGTATTTCAAGTATTGGTGTAAAGTATTATTTGAATTTTAGATTCACTAAATATTCTTAGAAGGTACCAATAATTGAAATACTTTTATCGTTTTCATTCACTCCCTAGCACATTTATTAAGTGCCCACCAAAATACCCTGACAATGAAAAACGTCTAAGATCTTCTTGTCTTCAGGTACTTCAGTAGATGGAAGATCACGAGCGGTATGAGTGGCGGATATGATAAACATTCTAACGTTTTTGAAAGGAATGATAAGAAAAGTTAAATTTCTTATAATCTATTCTTCATTGGTTAGTTTCTTATGTTATGTTTTTTTTTTTTTTATTTGTCTTATCAAATTTTCAAGTTGTTATTTGTTTTCTCTGGAGTTCTTTTTGTCATATGTCTAATGAGTTTTCAAATCTAGTTTTATCGAAAGCTTTCATCAAAAAATTTATCTCTGTGATTTTTATTCGGCTTTCAATTGTTTATATTGCCATCTTTGTTTTCCACTACACTTACTTTCCTTTTACCGATTAGTACGTTATGGAGTTAGTAATACACGTTTGTGACTTTCCTTGTGCGTTGGTTTATCTCTGAATCTAACCTTCCATCATTAGTAATTTTGGATCCAAAATATTGATGCACATTGTTTCATTATAAAACTTTATCAAATTAACATATGAACTTTGGCTATATTTTATCCATTGCTTTACATGAAGAAAAAGGAAGAAAATAAAAAATTTATTTTGTTAAATTTTTTTTCCGAAATGATTTAATTATTTATATTATACTTTTTATTTTTTTTACTTAGCCTTGATGAAAGTCTAAAAATCAGGCCAAACCCTAGATACACATTAAAACAGCATACTTACTGTGTCTTCTGACTTCTCCTCTACCATCTTGTTATTTTTACATTTTATTTTGAAAGTATTAAAGTTATAAGAAAAATTGAGTATTGGCTTTTGCATCAATTACCTACTTGATCGGCACTCTGTGCTCATAAGGAATTCCTCTGACATGGACAAAGTGGACCTACTCCCCCTCCACTATGATCCTGATGAAAGAGGCCCTAGAAGGACTTAGCCCTCAGCTGGCCGAATATCGAGTTATCCCGGAGGGGACAAATCTTATTAACCATTCTGGCTGCATTAGTGTCGGGAACCTGCGGTCCAAGTCAGGAGCTAACTCAGGTAACCCGGACTAATGGTGACCCCGCAGGTAACCCGAACCTCTTCCAAATATAGGCTATAGCTCATCCAATAGCTCCTCCTCGCTCTAACTAGTCCTGAAGCTCCTGGCTCTGCAATTAGTGCTCACGGTCAGGCGGTCGTCTTCCATTAGAAGGGAAGCGACCCTCGGAGCCCACCCGCTGTCACCCTCGTAATGAAGGAAGGGGTTGCGGTCTTGGTCACTGGATACAGTTGAGGAATATGGTAAGAGCTACATAACTGAAAGTGATCGTCAAACTTTTTTTTTTAAGAATCAATAGGGTATCTAAGAGGCAATGAAAAGAAGAAGCAATTCATAAGACCAATATTTCCAGTATTATGTCATATTTATTTTAGTACCACATTTGTTTGAAAAAACTTTGACACTAGGAACATTCAAGTTATGTAGTAAAGATTTATTAAAGTTCTTTTCCAACAACAACCGAAACAGTTCCAGACATCAGAAGTGGTTGTTGGAACAGACCTCAATTAAGTTCAATCTTATTTCCAATTTCTTAAATAACACACCTAATTTCTCTTCTAGAGATCTGGATATATCAACTTATAATATTTACCAGGATAAATTTGATATACTTTAATGTGGAGTGGCGGGTCTGATACAATGTTATTTTTCAAGCTTTAGACAAGTGCTGGAGATTTCATGAATTCGCTTAAATATTGCAATAGGACCGCCCGTAGATCAGATGGTTTTTTTAAAATAATTTATTTATTGTTATTTACAACTGTATAGAAATATTTACATTAAGTAAATTTGATGTAAGTTATATAATTACATGATACAAACGTGGAGAATCTACCCATCGATAGAAATAAAAAAAAAATGTTGCAATAGCAGTATTAATAGTCGGATTCGCATAATTTATTTTTACCGATCGTGTGGGATGTTTTTTTTCGTAATTTCATAATAACATAACATTCAACATAATCCTCCAAACTTCTGTCGCCGCGTCATTGTGGGTTGCGGAGTGCCCATCTAAGTAATTTTTCGTTGTTATTAACATTATTCTGAAGTGGATCTCGATTATGGATTACAGAAAAAGAAATTTTATATTAATTAAATACCAACATATGTTCGTTTTATGGGGTCGCTTTAGTACACCAGCTATGCACAAGCTTTACCCTAGTGGTGATTATGGTTTAAACATGTTTACTCAAATTGACTATATTTTCACTCTTTTTTTGGAGAGTATTGTAAATAAATGCCTCGAGTCTACAAAAAGAAATTAGGAGTACCTTCCTAAAGGAATTATACCGGCCAAAAGTGACTTCAACATTCAAAAGAAGCTATTCAAGTAAGGCCAAGAAAAAAGTGTATTTTTTCTTGGGAAAGTTGACATCTTCTGTAAGATGTTACTGGATTAGGCCCCACATTTGTTTTTATTATTCCTAGGGTAGGACACACATTGTGTTCCGCGTTACACACGGATTTTATAAAAAAATAATTTTCAACTAAGAAAATATGTTTTATGTATCCTATTATTTCTATAATGGTTCAGACAATTTATTCTGAGAACGGTATTATAAAAGGGTTTTTAACTGAGAAATCCAATTAGCACTATTAATTCATTTAGACTAAATTATTGAAAAACACTTTTTCTATATCTTGAAGCCTTGTAGACTCAAAGGTGTGAAAAGAACGGGTTACACCGGTACATCATTTATATCCTTGAATACTATAAAAGGGTGAACTAAAGTCACCCACTTCGCGGGGTGAAACTAATACTAAAAAAAAAAAATGGTATATCTCGCCTGATATTTCAAGAATTTTTTTTTTATCAGAGATGTTAGTGAAGCTTGATAGTTCAAAATTAAAGGAAATATTGTTCATTGCAATAGTGAAAGTGTATATTAGATTTAGGAATAAAAAACATGAAAAACTTTACCATAACGACCTTTAAACTGTACCCACTTTACATATTATTTTTCTCCTTACCTTGTCATTCATTAATATAATTTTTATGTTTTATCACATAAAAAATAAAACAAATCATTCCATTTTACTTACAAGTTCATCGTTGCCTTCAGTTTTATCCAGCAGACGATTTGAAACATTACTAACTATTGGCTACTGCCTCTCTAATCAAATAACTATACTGCAATTTTTTGTATCATCTTTTCACTTTCTTGAGACTAGTTATTATTGTTTAGTAACAAACAATCTATATTTCTTTATAAGTACGTGACGTTTCGGCCAATGCAGCCATCCTCCAGGGCAATGTTAAATATAATTTTACATCTAAAGCAATTTTGAAAAACATTTTGTTGGCTATTTTGCTCAGGTCATTTCAGTCAAAATTACCTAATTTTGTCAATTATTCACATTAACATTAAAACTTGTAATCACCGTCAATTTACATAATTACATAATAATCATTATGACAACAATATGTGTAACAATGTATATCGTAATATTCTACGGAAACATTTATATTATTTGTTAATGTCTAACAAAGGTGTTTAAGATCTAAAAGGTTAGGTTAGATATCACTCATCTTTTGAAATATTAGAATCTGTAAACTTGAGTTTGAAAATGGTGTTCTTAACTTGTGATGAATATCATTGGATAAGTACATCTCTTTTATATTCCTCTGAGATTAATTTTGTATCTTAATATTTTGATTTTATATTAATTTAAGTAAGTTTTAGCAAGTATCCGAATTACGTTAATTCACGTTCGAAAGTCAATTAATTATATTTAATATTCATGAAAAATTATTACAAAGTTCTAGAAACGAAATTTATAATGTCATCTAGTGAGAATTTTTCAGGACAACATTTATGCTCAAAGACAATTAACTACTTTCTGAATGAGAGCCAAAGCTTTTGGAAAAAAAGAAAGAATATCCTGTCGAATAGAGGTCGTCTTCTTTTTTCTCTTTTTTTTTTAAGGCTTTTAATTTTTATTTTAGTCTAAATTAATTATTGCAGGGTTGTTAGGTGGGTGGGGTAATCACTTCGGATTCGATTTTTCAGCCGCCATTAATTCTATTTCTTGACGGCTTAAGTAATGTGTCTGATAAGTGAATTAAGTCAGGTGTTGCTCCAAATCTAATAACTGTAAAAGAGAAAAAGCTCTAGGGATTACTCTTCTTCCAAGCGGACTGTTTAGGAAAAACAAAAATGTGGGCTATCTCCATCTATAATAGTTATTTTCGGTATGTTTCTTAATTATCTAATTATCAATAATTTTTAATAAGTTTTTTTTTTTTAGAAAAATAGGAAGATAGGTCTTAATAAAATCATATTCCTACAAATTTTCTTAATACATTACTTACGAAGGTTGAAAAAAAAATAAACATGCAGTTTTCTGATTTATTTCATTTTAGTTTTATATATGTATATTAGTATTAGTTTTATATATTCAGAAGTTTTTTTAATGTTAGTATATATATATGAAATATATTAATGGAAATACGCGTATAAACAAATACCACACTTTTCTTTTCTTTTTTTTATACGTTATTATAGTGGGATTATTTTTAAACTGTCTTTGTCTTTATTATTTCATTTTTCTTCTTTATTCCCTTCGTTGGTTTAGTTTATCGTCCTACTTAGTCTGTCTTGCTCGTCCTGAGCAAGAAGTTTTTTCTGGGCAGTTTGTTTGGGCAGTTACGACTATTCTATTAGGATTGCGGTATCCAAAGTGGTTTTGGTAGAAACGAAATAGTCCTCATTTCATTCGCAATCTCCTATGAGTGTGAGTTTTTTTATAATTTTTCACAAAACATACTATCAAGATAAAATCAAAATAGATTATATGCGACGAACGACATTGTTCGCATTGGCCAAAACAGTCTAGAATAGAAATAATTCAGGAAAATCTCATCCATCCACCCCATTAAATTTGTTATTGAAATTTAATAATTAAATAACACGTAATATTTTCAAAATACATAATTGTTGTAAAAAAAAAGTTTTATTCTTAGCACTTTTATTTTTTATTACAGGGGTTCGAGAGAGAGCTATCTAATAATTTTTAAAAGACCCGCAAGCAGGAAATTATAAAAAGGTTTAGAATCGCTGCTTAAGGACATTAGGACATACCAGTTTTGTTGATTCAGTTTAATTTTTGGAACAATTGTTGAGCTATACTTTAGTGCAGCTTATTGCTCGGTTGATCGCCTTGCTGATGAGGTTGTGTCTTGTCGACTGTATCCGTCTGGTAGGTTCAGTCTTCCTGGTTCGAGTTCGCCCGGGTGACTCCTGCAGTTCACCAATCTGGTCCAACCTTGCTGGTCTCAGTGTGGGCGAGCTTCCTCTTCTTTCGGCAGCTCGCCGATGACCTTCTCAACGTAAAATGCATGGGACCGATCCCCTCCTTCAACCCTTCACTCCCTGAGTTGAGAAGGGATTATTCTCTTCATCCATCATAAGGGGTCCGACTCGGCCTTACTGATATAGTCAGCCCTATGGCCCTAAAGATTTTATTATATTACAAATTTAATTGGTAATGATTTGCAAATGTTGTAAATATTGTCATTGTAAACCTTGAAAAGTCAGGTAAATTTATACGTGCAAGCCAAATGTGTGTATATATTTTTTTTACTTTATTTAGTTTATTCACAACTGTAAAAATATTTTTACAACCAGTGAATGAGATGGAGAGAGAGAGAGAGAGAGAGAGAGAGAGAGAGAGAGAG
>NW_027105356.1:647409-673207 GCF_000696795.3 Halyomorpha halys
TGTCGTCGGCATATTTGGCCGTGAGAGTGTGTTCCATTGTGGGTAAATCGGAGGTATACAAAGTGTATAATAATGGCGCTAAAATAGATCCCTGCAGAACTCCACCTTCTGCTGCAAAATATGAGGATAGTGATGAGCCCTGTCGAATCCGGAAGTATCTCTCTTCTAAATAAGACTTTGGGATTAGATAGTAGGTGCTGGGAAGAACTCTTTTCATTGTGTATATTTAAAGAAAAAAAAAAGGAATTATGTAAATTAAATTATTGTTTGCGAAGCTTACTTGTTTCTAATAAAATTGAAATTATCTTGTCTATACATCATGCTTTATATGAGTTTTCCCCGAGTATTTTGTTTAAACGATACCAATGAAACCCGAATTAAAGTAAAAGACACCAAAATTAAAAGAAATATTGAAACAGAGATTGCTTTAAAGTAATAAACAGCAATTTAAGAGTGTCAAGACATTTTTAGAAATTTTACAATATTTTACAATTTTTTTTGTAATAACAGAAATTTCAAGGGGGCAAAGTGAGCCAAATTAAAATGAATATATAATATTTCTAAATTCGCAACAAACCAACGTCGGATAAGTTAGTATTTGGTATCTTCAGATATTTCGCATGGAATATTTTATAAAAAAAAAGTTGATGAACTGTTGCTAGACTTCGGAAACAGACATGGGGAAGTGGTAACGTATAGGATTGCGGGAGGGCCATACTGGCTCGTAGCCAATCCTCTGGCTCTATATATTGCTTCATGTATTAATTTATTCGTCAGCTACGCTTTCGTTTAATGCATTCGAGTGCCTTGTCTCAGTCGTCCATCTGTTTCTTGAACTGATACGGTCGTAGAGTTAAAGCTTTTCAAGCACTCTTGTGTGAGTTTTTAAAGGACTCGGATTAAGGTGAATAAATAAGCGATAAATACACTCAGAGACGGTCACGAGTTGAATCAGTTTAAAATGTGAATAAATGCAATAATAAAGAATTTAGTTCGATTATAATTAAATCAGTCCTGCAAAAAGGACTGGCAATGTTTGAGGTGCTGATGGCATTCGCTAAATCTCGAATTTAGATGCTGAGTAAAGTAAAGAAAAGAGACGTTTTGAATCCTCCAATGTGAATGGATTTTTTAGGTACTTATACAAGAAGCATTACACAGTGTTTTGTTTTTATTGGAGAGAGAAATTTAAATTTTTATTCCAATAATAATACATTCTGCCTCAGTCAAGGGCGATCATTATATATTATTGAAGTGCACAATCATATATACATATTAATTAAAAGTAAATAAAGAAAACAAATACAATAAAATTATTTTACAGTGTTGATTATTGTTTTACACACAAATTTTACTAAATATAAAATAATAAAATCCTTTTTTCCTCAATAGCTGGTGATTGAAGGCGTCGAAAATGGAGTATTTTTACTACTAGTAACTTTTTTTTATCTGGACAAAAGACTAACTTGCAATCCTCACACAAGACTGAAATGACAGTAAACTCCACGTCGATTTCAACTATTACAATATAATTAGGCAAACGGTCTAACTTCCAATCAGTTACAATAGACTGATCTGCATTACAATGATTAGGCTGAATTCCTCTTTTATCAAATATTACAACCCAGAATCCTCATTGCTCTTTTCTTAGTCACAAATAAAATCATCCATAAAGATCTAAATGTTCCATCTAGCCCGAAACGGATACCAATCCTTCCATTTTAAATTCCCTAACCACCCCCAACCCACTAGTTTCTAACCTTGATGACAATCCGAGGCGCCAGAAAAGAAGATGGCCTCAATGATCTTTTAATGTGAAAATGATGAGTGCTACCAATAGGTAGATTCTCTACATATCTTTATGGCATCATTGTAATCAAACATCGCATTTATTAGATCTATTTTCATGTAAATATCAATAAATAAATGAAAATAAATTATTTTTTCCTATGAGTACGATATCTATATAACAGAAAATCGAGACGAGCGCAGTAGTAAAGATAACAACCCCTTCCAATATAAGTGATGGTATGTATAAGATAAGTCTTGTGTTCCGTTTAAAGTGGAAGATTCAAAACATATTGCTAAGTAGTAACACCAGAACCCCATGTGACTGAGAAATAGAAAGCACTCACTCACTCGCAAGCGAGTCTTTCTTTCTTCACTTCTATACGGTTAAGAAAACCATGATAGAGTAAAGACACTTCCAAAGAGCTCTCCGGTAACCGAGAAGAAGGTAGATGAAAGGACTTGGAAGACAAGAAACAGGAAGTATGAAAGTATGAACGCATTTTTCCACACAACTTACACCGTCATTATCATCATTAAACCCCAATGAAAATAAACAATAAATGTTCCATTTCGGCCACTCTTCATACCTATGGTTACTATAGATAGCCATTCAAAAGTGAAGTAATGCCTGTCCTTACATATTTCGACTTACCGTTACTGCATTTAAATCACTCCACCCTCATAAAATTAAAAACAAAATAAAGGTAAAAATATTAGAAAATTTACCAAGTAATATAAATGAAGTAAAAAGTACATATTGGATTACATCTAGTTGCCTACAATGACGGAGGCAACTATTGAATTCAATTTGTACGCAAATGAATATTGAGCTTTCGGAATAAGGCGCTCACATATCGGGGATTATGGGCTGACGGCTGAGACGATTAGGCGGCTAACGACTATTGTAGAGGCAGTAGAAGCGACAATAAGATCCTCCCCCGCCTGTGTTTTCTTAACGGCCCCATAAGAGATATAGGTAAATTACTTGCTGCGACACCTGGTTGCTAATTGCGGCACTAAAGCCGATACAGCGAGCCCGGAATATTGTTTATTAGTCAATATATAAAGAGGACTGTCACCTGGAGGGCTTGTTTCAGTGCGTGCTTAGTTGCAAATGTTGGACAATTTATCGAGGCCTGCGGTCCTTCCATCGGCCCCAACCTAGTTGGGCCCCTATCACATAACTGTCGCTGTATTTATGCCCCTCGTGGGCTTATGGGCCCAATTATACGTTATGCTGTCACCGATTGTCCTTTCTTCCCTATATTGCCAACGGTTACTCTCCCATACCACTCAATCACTTCTAATCTAGATCTCTATTATAACCACTAGGATGGTATTTATGTCCGCAGTGATAAATAAAACTAGATCCGTGCCACAACATCCCGTACTGTGACAGCGTTTAGTTGAATATTTAGCATGTGTATACGACTACCTTGTTAACCAACCCGGATTCCTCTTGATGTTTAGATTAAAATCATTTTTTAATTTAATTTAATAATTCGTGTTAAGTTGATGATATGGAAGATGTATGTACACAGCATTTATGTGATAGTATTGGTGACAAACCTTCAGGTTCGACAAGCCTTTATTATTATTGTCAAAACATCTTTATTGATCAACTTAAAATAAGTTTCCCAAAAGTATATAATTTAAAAAAAAAGGGTTTAGAAATTTTAGTTCGTCATGTTTTCGGATTAAGAAATGAAGACAATATGAGATACAGTTTGTTGAAGATCATTGGAGAGAGACAGGGGTGGGTACGTATTGTATAAAATAAAAATAGCTATAATTGTAAAGTTGATTGATTGGCAGAATAATGCCATAAAAGTGCTTGTGCAAGAAGGTGATTGGGTCATAATCACGCTCGATCCCCAGATTTTTACCCAATTAATGGTACCCATTTTATGAGATTGGTTAGATCCCGGAGGGCTCCTGAATCCACAGGGCTAACACATGGGAACAGTGAAATGGAAAATAATTATCTGTTACTGCCGGATTCGAATCCGAGCCTGGATGTTAGTCATACAGTGCCTTAGTTACTGTGTACTTACGTTAAAAAATATATATATTGGATGTAGTGTCAACTTTCTATAAATGATTGAATATATTTTTATTAATTATATAATCTTTTCACATTCTTTAGACTGGTTATTATTGTTTAAATAATAAAAAATTATAAAGTTTATGTCTTAAAACAATTTATATTTCTTTATAAGTCCAATTCGGCCATCCTCAAAAAAAATCTTTAAAAAAATCTTTTATAGACAAATGTTGTATTGTTGTGATAAATTAACTCAGATTAAGTTTTAATGTTAATGTGGAGAATTGATAAAATAGGGTAATTTTGTCTGAAATTATTGTCCAAGGCAGATTAGCCTGCAAAAAGTGTTTTTTTTAATTGATGTTGTTAAATCGTATGTTAGATAGTCCTTGAGGATGGCCGAATTGGACGAAACGTTGGACTTATAAAGAAATATAAATTGAGTTGGATAAAAATTATATTATTTGAACAGTATTTTTATTTAGTTGTTTGCCTATCAGCTTGAACATCTGACTAATTAATTAATAATTGATTGGAGAAGATGGCCGGGGGGTGCGGTCAGAAATGAAAAACATAAATAAACAAAATAATATATTTATTTATGCCGACGTTTCGGGTCTTCGTCAGGGCTATAGAACAAAAGAGATAACAACCATCATTCAAGAGAAACATAAAATTGAAAAGAAATAGTATAAAAACAAATTTGAAATTATACAAAATATTAAATTGAATAGTACAAAATAATTGATTGGTAATCATAGAATGAGGCAGTAGCAGATTGATAACAGTGAAAGATAAAATATAATATTATGTAGGTAAGAAGATATATATAATATATGTAAATCTACGGTCAACTATCTACTCCTCATAATTAATTAATAGTCGTTTTAGAATTGAGAATTTGCTGAATTACTTGAGGCTTAGCCAGGAATGATTTCGTTTCTACTATAAATTTTTCTTGTGTATTCTCCTTAATTGATCTTAGTCGATAATTAGTTTGATAATTGATAATCATTACATATTATAGGCGGTTAAACTGTTTCTACTAAATAGAATGTTTCTGGACAGGGTATAACCCGTGTGACGTGCGTGATTGTTGTTTGTTAATATTTTAACGTATTTATTATATTCTAATTCGTTTTCGTAATTGGATTTTCAATTACCTATGGATTTTATAATATAACAATCTGATTTTCGGTTTAGCTCGTATTTCTAAGTCATGTCTAATGTTTTTTTCGGTAATATATTACTTTAGCTCCCCCAAAATAGGCGGGAACAATTACTTCTTGACCAGACTGTGCGTCGATAAGTATACAGATTAGTTTATAATATTAACCACCTAATAATAGGGAAAATTTATTTCCCTTCACGCTTGAGTTAAAGTTTAAAAATTGACATTTAGCACTTTTGATATTTACGACCGATATTACTCTAAGATCCTTGTATTTTTTTTTCAATAAGGAACTCTACTGTCTGACAATGTTCAGTGTTAGATATTTAATATTACAACACATTTTACAAAATAACAATATTATATATTATGTATTTATAGCAATCATTGGAATCTCTAATAAATCCAGAAGTTCTATAATTAAAGCAATTATTTTATATTTACTTAATATGTAATATACATTTTAATGTTTTAATTTTTTAATTCATCTTTCAAATAGAAATTATATACACATTAACATATATTGTGTATATAAATATAGGAGGACATCGCTACAATTGCTTGAGTGAGGAGATATAAAATTTCTTAATTGATAAATCACATCTAATGATCCCATATTTATATGTCAATTAATATCCTAAGGGGGCATTTAAATTTCTTAATTGACAAATTACATCTAATGACCCCATGTTTTAATGTCTATCAATCTGCTCTTTGGATATAAATGCGAAGATTCTCGTATATTTATTGGGATGACTTAATTAGACTGTTTCCTCTAGTTTCATTTAGTTAGAGAGTAAATGTGACTAGAGACTATATTATTTTATCATTATGTTATTTCATTTATTTATTTTTCATACAGATATTTTGATTATGTTCATTCTTCTGTTTGTATATATTTTAGGAAATTTTTTTTTATTCATTTATTTAATTTATATTATTTTATTTTAGTATGTATGGGATCATTCATCACTATTACCTATTCCCCACAACTGTGTGGCAGATTGTAATATCTATCAATAAGTAAAAAGTAGTATATCTAAAAAAAAAAAAGTTTCATTTAAATTGTTTTGGAATAGGAACTTTTATTTGCTCCTTTAGTATACGTTCTTACGTTCATTCCCCTCTTGAATTTTCCTCTAAAGGGAAAAATTCCCTGTCGAGTGGACGGGTAATTCATTTTTAAAAGGTTTGTACAGTCTGGTCATGAAGTAATTGATTCCGTCTTTCTTAGGTGAGTGAAAGTAATTAATTACCGTTATTGTCTTTTTTATGTAATATATTTTATACTGGTCATTAAATAATCGATCACATACGGAGCCACTGCCAAACAGAAATTACCCATTCGGACGCGGCCAGAACCCGCAAAAGCACTCCCGTTAGAATGCTATGATAATGCTGATCGTTCCCAAAATTAACGCGTAATTAGTCGCTACCGGACGATCGCCATTATGCAGTTTTGTCGCTTATACTTTCCCCGTGTAGGCTGTCAATTACTCCGGTTGATCACAATGCTAACCCCTAGCCGCCGGTGTTCTCTCTAACCCCCGCTTCCTCTTTCGCGCGATTTTTGGTGTCCCAGAGGTTCCGAGGCTGAATGAGGGTGCAAATTGAGATAGATCGATCCATGTTCCTAAATGTGGGGGTTCGCCGATTAGGGGAGCTTTATATGGAGTGATTATTTATGCGTTGTAAAATGTTTCGTTTAAGTGATGATGTTATTACAAAATCTTTTCGTGTCCTAAAACAAATATAATTTCCTTTTTTTTTTCACCATCTCTGCTTCATAATAAGCATGAGCATCAATATATGTTTACATTTACTGATTGTGTTCATTTTGTTTATTCTTCTGTTTGTATATATTTTAAGAGATTTTTTTTTCATCCATTTATTTATTTTATTTTATTTTAGTATGTTTGAGATCATTCGTCACTATTACCTATTGCCCACAACTGTGTGGCAGATTGTAATATCTATCAATATTTTAAACTATTTTAAAATGAAAACATTTACTAATAAACACTTATAATTATCACAGATTAATTTGTAAGGAGAAAGATATGCATATGTCGGCAGTTAGCGACTTAAACGACTTTTGTTATTTAATATTTCTGAAATATAGTTTCACTAGTTGGTAGTTAATTACTCTCACTCCTCTAAAAAACCGGGAACTATTACTTCCCGACCAGACTGTACCTTTTAAAAATGAGTTAAGCCTATTAAACAGGGAATTTTTCCCTCTAGGGGAGAATTCAAGAGAGAAATGGATGTAAGAAAGTAATACTAAAGAAGCAAGTTCATCCAATACGTCCACCAGACACACCGGAACTAATCCTGAAAAATAAAAATGTGAAATGGAATCCTGCCTGGTAAACATTAAGATACCTGGAACCACCATATCACATCAAACCTACGCAAGGTTAGCAGTGCTATATCCTGTTCTAAAATCCAAATTAAAACCAGAAACAACTGTTATTATTTTTAAAAATAATCTCAGGCCACTGCTGATGTACGGTTGTGAAATCTGGGGAGCGGCATCCTTTATGAAAAGGAAACAAATTACAATCTTTTCCAAACAATTTCCAAATGATCTCAGTGCATGGTCCTTGGTTTCTAAGAAATAGCCAATTGCATCGGGAATCACAAATGGAGTCGATAGAGAATAACATCAAGAAACGGTTCATGAAGTTCCACTCTCAGTTACCGTCTGTTAAAGGGGCAGTAACTTATTACTTGGGTAACCCAACCTCAACCCGAAGACTGAAGCCTAGACAGTTTTTTTTTTGTTAGGTCTACGAATATCGTTATTTTGTTAATAACTTGACTTAGAGGTGCGAAGTATACGTTTTATTTTCCACTTCTTTCATCACTTTATTTTTTCTATATTCATTCTGTACAATTATTTAGTTTAATCTTTCCATATATCCTTTATTCACGATTTTTGTTCTTCCCCCTGATGAAGGCTAAAAATTCTGGCCGAAACGTTATAACTAATATTATATAAACTGTTTTCTGTATTTTATGTCTTAGATCTTCGTTTATAATTGTAAATATGTACACTAGCAGAAATTATATCTTTTGATTTATTACTTTTTAGTTTAATTGTAATTGATTTTGTATCATTTTGTTTTTATTTACTATCAGACGTCATCTTATGTTTTATGATATGACAAGTGGTTTCATTTTATTTGTTTTATCATTATTTTATATATTCTGTTAATTATGGTTGTTTAATTGTATATTTTTAAATTTACAGTATTATTTTATTTTATAACATCTTGAAATTTCATATCTATTTTGTAATTTACTCTAAGGCTCTAAAGCCTAATTTTGACGCCTGTAAATTATTCTAAAGGGATCAATCCCAGAATAAATAAAGACTATTATTATTATTATTAATAAATGAGTTTTTAAACTTATTTGTGTTATTCTCTGATCTCACCCCCCAACCGTCTTCTCCTCATATATATTATCCTCAGTCAACTATCTTCTCATCTTTGAAAAATTAAAACACTAAAGCGTATATTACATGTTAAATAAATATAAAATAAATGCTTTCTATCTAGTTTCTGGCCCAATGATGCTGTAAATATATAATACCTAGTATTTTTATTTTGTAATATGTACTTGGATAAAGTGTGAACAAATAGATATAAGCTTAGGCAAGCTTATTAATAATTAACATGATTCCCTATTTATTCACTTTTCCATAGGGTGATTTGACTATGGGTAATTAATTACCTGAGCAGAATAGACTGCAAAACTTTTTAAATAATTGGACGTAAGGTGTAAATGTATATTTTAGGTATGTTAAATTATTAATAATAATGTTTTTGTTAAAATATATAATAAGCTGTTAATTGTTAGATTGTCCTTGTGGATGGCCGAATTGGCCGAAACGTTAGACTGCTGATTTAATAAAGAGTGTAGAGAATTAACAAGGATACTATTTGATTTATTTAATAAAATAAAATTACTACTGTACAACATTAGATTACCAGGCATTAGTTTCATAGCCTAAAAAAGTGTAAGGAGCCATAAATAATGAATATCAGTTGTAAGCATGACAGTTGCCAAAAACGTGTATTATATCCTAAACTTTAACTTAAGTGGGGAAGAAGTAAGGGTGAAGGAAAATCAATTTTCTTCCTTTAAAGGCGGTTAATACTATAAACTTGCTATGTATCGAGGCATTAGACATTATTACAGCAACAATATGTCGTTTATTAAGGTTTTTCACCATCTGCCCCTATACCTGGTCAGGGTATCTTTCAAGGAACCTTTTACTGCGTCCCCGGATATGAACATATCTGTGTTAAGTTTGCCACATTACCTGAGTCCCCTGAGAAAATTAGATTTACTAACCTTTAAGTGTTGCAACAAAAACGAAAGGTTTTGACGGGTAGTTTTGACGAAGGATCAGAATCCAATCAAGCAGGTGCTGGCCCTTCCTGGACATGTCAAAACTTTCTCACCCACTCTCGGGCCTGGGGAGGGACACGCCTACCTCGGGAGCGTTCTGTCACCTATGGCCAATTAGGAATGAGATTTAAAAATAAGGTAACGCCCCAAAAGGGAAGTGAGAGAAAAGGGATAGGACAACTAGACCAGGAAAAAGGGCAGTGAAGAGGAAGAGTTAGACGAGAGAGTAGCAGAAGAAACAAGAGCGAAGAGGGCAAGATGCACTTGGACTAGACGAAGTTGTAAGAAGGGCCACGAGACCTCAACATCCCTTATGAACAAGACGACACCTACGGAACTACATCCCACGGTATGAATCAGCAGCAATAAGTATAAATTAAACAATAAGTAATAATGTACTAATCGATATTTCATGGCAACCATTTATCTGAATCATTTTAATCATAGCAATAAATTGTAAATAAATACTTAGTCTCTTTATGTAGTTTATATACTATTATATAACCCAATATACCACCCCTTATTATATTATATATTTAATAGTAACAACATTTTTTAAATATAAAGGTATTTAATTGGTAAATTGGTAAACACACAAAAACCCTTGGAAAAGAATCCAATCATAATAATAGTTTTTTAGGACTCAATAATTAATTAATTAATTAACTTATTTTTGAATAATTGTCTTCTGCGATTATCCTGGCATCCGATTAAATCTCAAGGCAGTACATAGCAGACTATCACATCCACTTATCGATGTACACTCTGGTCAAGATGTAATTGGCCTTGCTTGTTTTAGAGGAGTGAAAGTAAATAATCATCCATCATTTGTATGTAACACAACAATTCAAGGTGTATTCTTATAGTAAAAGGAAAAAACAATTTTTTTAGCTCCGGATTTAACAAATGAAGAAATTACTTAACATAGTAAGAAGGACGTCAGTACACTGCTGGTAGCTTATCAAGTTTAAGCTCGGGTAAATCTCTCTTTCTTTAAAATATGCCGGATCAAGTTGAGGCCGGGGTTAAACTGAAATTTATCTGTTTTCCTGACGGAGATGGAAAAAGAAGAAAAGAAAAGAAAAAAAAAACGAGAGAAGAATTAAGAAAAACGGACGAGGAACTAAATACAAAACATGTAAATCAAAGGGAACCCCTAATGACGCCTCGGATCCGAAGCCCACAGTTTTTCCACTTTTCCTAGCCAGCGCCATCTCTCAACAGAACTGCGCAACTTACCCCCACCCCGTCCCCAATAGCGACTAATCATTCAAAACTCCGCCCCTTTTTCACTATTTCTTCGTGCTTTTTTTTTTTCGAAAAAAAGTTTCCTTTGAAACATTTAGCGACGAGTGGTGAGATATGGGGCAATTCGGAGGCGACATGTCCGCTGGGGTCGTTGTGCCTGAATTATTGTAGAAAGTTGAAGGGAATTTCGCAAGGCCTTAATAAAATAAACCTTCTTTGCAGTGAAAGGTTAATCAATTGTTTACTTATTGGATCATACATATTCTTTTCCTTTTTATAATTATGCATCACTCAATAACAATAATAGAATTCTATATCAAACATTTTTTTTATTATTTATTTATCGTTATTTACAACTGTATAAAAATATATAGAAGTAAATTTGCTGTAGGTGACATAGTGGCATGATACAAATATGTGGAGAATCTTCCCATTGCAAGAACTCCAATAACATTTCTGGAGATCTCCAGGCCATCTTCTTTTCAGATGCCTAGGAGGATCATTAGGTAATAAAGGAGAAAAATTGGATTTGATTCGTTCTGGCCAAATCGGCAACATATGAGGCATTGAGGTCCTGGTGAATGACTTAATTCGTGACAAAGTAAGGAGCATTAAGGATTTTGGACTGTAGGGATTGGATTCGAGAGGAATTTGATGTTTTAGTGAATCCTCAAAGCTAAACTCCGTATGCTCAGATAGGCCTTATAATAATCATGTAGATCAGTCTTTTGTAATGGATTGACAGTTTAGACTGTTTGTTCAGTAAATGTATCAAAGATTTAAATGGTCAAACGCTGTATGGTGTTAATAGGAATTTGCTGATCAACGATCTTTCTCTTAACCTTATCGGAAAATCCTCAATGCTCCTTATTTTGTTACTAATAACCCCCATATCATGGCACAAACCCAGTTTCATTCCTTCCATAATAAACTCCCTAACCACCCAAACCCACTAGTTTCTAACGTTGCTTCCTCTTCCAATCCTGGCAATCTTCCGATGCGCCTGAAAAGAAGATGGCCTCGCGACCTTATATTGTAAAATGTTTTTAGAGTTCTGCTACTGGGTAGTTTCTCTAAATGCTGTATCATATCATTATCATTATGTCATTATGAACAAATTTGCTTGTTGTATTTTTTATATAGTTGTAAATATTAATAAATAAATAAATAAATTTAAAAAAAAATTCCTTATCGGTCGTAAGTCACCTCTCATGTGACATCGGTAAATTTTTGCTGCGTTCGTAGTTCATGGAGGAGGTGACAGGGCGAAACATGTTGAAAGTGTAATCACGTGTAAGTGTAAACCCTGAATGTAATGCACTATTGCCTTATAAGCATTGTTGCCGATGCGGGTTTTTCCACCTTAGCGGATAACTTTTTTACCCTTCTGGGATCGGGGATTTCAGCTAAAATGATTTTAATTAATGTGTAGAGAGCTAATTTAGTGTTGCATTTCTCCTTCAGCTAGTTATTTAGTTGATCCTTAAATACTTTTTCTATAACTAACAAGTTATTATGTTAACTTTGAATTTCAGAGCATAGGCTTTTGGGGTCCAGGATAGATTATTTTTTAAAAGTTTTTGGGCAAATATATAAGATCAGTTTTCCTGTTTTTCGTCAATACATTTGGTATGATTGATATGTTTTAATGAGGATTAAGACGTTTAAATATGACAATTAAACGTGTCAGTTATAGCACCTGTTTGTCTACTAAAATGACCTGTACTATTAGGGATCAAGCCAGACCAAGTCCGAAATTAATCCCACAACAGTTTTCCTGTCGTGATTAATCACTATCAAATGTAGTGGCTAACATTTTTACCACAATAACGGAAACTGTACGACAGTGCACACTCAAGGCGTATACATGCGATAGTTAACATGACAGTCACTTCACTGACATCAATTGTACTATTAACGATTACGCCAGACCCAATGCAACATAACTCGAACTATCGATTAACACCGCCATGACCAGTGGCTAACACTTTTGTCAAAATAGCGGAAACTGTATGATAGTTCACTATCAAGACGATAGTATCACGCATGTAACTGACGTAACAGATACACATGTGACAGTTGCTTTACTGACATTACTTGTACTATCAATTATTACACCAGAGTGCGACAATACAATCATGACTGTAACGATTATACTATTATAGTTATAACGATAAGTGGGTATTTTTTGGTCGGAATAATTGTCAACACTGCTTATTAATTAGGTATCTGTAACATAAACACTGACATCACTCCCTTTTAATAAATAAATAATTATTTGAATCACTTATATGTGCAAAATAAATAATTAATAAGAAAATGTCTTTCTTACAATATTGAATTTTTGCATATTTACCGGAACCAGCTACAACCTAGTGAGATTTACGTATAAAAAGCTAGTGACTAACAAGGGTTGACATTTGGTTCCTTAACTTAACCTTAACGCTGTTTTTTTTAAATACTCTTGACTAATATGTGTCATTTTTAAATATAATAAAATGCAACAAGAATCTTTTTCAGTATAGTACCCAACCCGAAGACTCAGGGCTGCTGCAGGACATCCTGTTATAAATTCTATTTTTATCAGTTCTGTTATTCCCACTGTAAAATTTTATTTCATCTTAATTTCTTTTTTTTTCTTCATCTTTTCTTAAATTTAATTTCATTTTTTTCCATTAGAAGTCAATTATTTATTTTGTTAAATCCATAAATGTCATTATTTTTTTATTATCATTACTTTTATCTTTTATAGAAAATTAGTATTTTAATTTATTTATTTTATCTTATTTTTTTGTTTTATTTATAACATTTAATTTAGTTAGGGATGTCTTTTGTATGAGACTTTACCCTCCTACCATAATCAATTGTTCAAAAAAAAAATGTACCTCTTACATTAACCATGTAAGGCCCACCAGGCCGATCTGATACTAACTAAATAAATAAGATATATTTCCCTTTTTTCTACAAATCATATCAATAAATGGTTAACTATTTTGCTACTTTTTTTTTTGTTTCTTTTATCAATGAATTTTAATGCTGCGATTATGCTTCTTATCTGGCATACTACGGATGTTTTAAAAGAAATTTTAAACTATTTTATTACAAATTTTAACCATTCTTGATAATTTCTAATATATTATTCTTTTGAAAAATCTCAATAGCTTCTACTTCTGCTATGTGATATTATTTTTTAGTTTATATATCATATATATTTTGTATTATCCATATATAGTGAATGTTCGCTCGAGCAAAATATTTTAGATTCAAAATAAGCTCGAAAGAAAAAAACAGGATATATAAACCAAACGAGATAAACTGTCACAAAGACAAATTACGTTTCACATCCATCCCAAAAAATCAACAAAAAAAGGAACTTCCCAGAGCCTTGACAGGAGATACTGTCATGCAGACGTATACATGTCAATTATATGTCTTGTAAAGAGCAGCACAAACTCGGAACTGATGGAAATTATTTATGAAATTACTAGAATACATTAAAGATTTAACGTAGTTTATAAATTAAATTCAGAATGTCTGGATCATTCTAATAACCCGGAAACTGGAAAATGTAGATAGATTTTAATAAAATTCCGGTGTATACATTTTTAACGTTATACTAGCAGAAGGTAAAATTGCTAGATGAAGACTTTCTGTCATAGATTATAATACCACCTTTTTCATTATTAGTTCAGTTAAGACTAGGTAGTTTGTATTTGAGTAGCGAGTAATTACGTACAATACTCGCTTCTCTTCAAAAAGGCGTTGGGTGCTTTGTAACTCGTATAAGCGATGAAGCGACTGTAAAGTACTAATTTTTACGAAAGTTCTCGAAATTCATCAGGTAATTTTAAATTACCATAACTTTTGACGGGTGAAAGACAGGTGTGTTTAAAATAAACAGTTTTGAAGAAAGTGGTGAACAAAGTGGTCCACAACTTCGTTTCTGTCGATTTTTTCGTAAAAATAATGTTTGAGGAGTTTACATACAATACGAGGCAAAAATCAATATAAAAAAATAATAATATTCTTAAAAGAAATGTTGTCAGCTTTAATTTTTGTTAGAGCATTCGTTTCAATACCACCCATTTGTTTTTCTTTCTCATATCCTACGCGTGAAAAGCCGAAAAAAATTTAAGCCGAACAAGAGGGGGGAGGGAAACACTTTCTTCTCCACTATTAAAACATTTCTATTATTATATTATAATTCTAGAAAAATGTTTTGTTTTTCAATTATAAGTGAAAACTGACCTGATCCATACATTTATTTATTTTATTAAATTTTTGTGTAAATTCTGGTGATATGGCAAACCTAAAGTTCGGATGCAGCATCCCAACAGCTATATTAAATCATGTATTTACATCCTTTGTTTAAAGATTTTTCTTTTATACCGTGCTCTGTCGGCTTTGCCCACTAAACTAAGCTTTTAGTACAAGAGCCCAAGAGGAGAAAAAAGTCAGTTACTTCATCCTAATTTTTGATTACACTAATGAAGACTACGTATAATTACTAGTCAAAATTGACGAGTCTGCCAAGTATACGTAGGGGAATAAAAAATGGCGGCTTTTTAAATACGTTAAAAATAATTAATTTTTTATTCGGAGCTCTATATCATTAAAACTACCAACAACAATAGAAAATCCAAGAAAACATCATTTAAAGTAGAGTAAACTTGCTAAGCTGTAAGCCCTAATAGAGCTATTTACATTCAATAAATATTTCATAAAAATGTACAGAACGTACTGAAAGATCAGTTTATGAATTTATTATGAAAAATCTATATATAAAAATCCATTTGAAGTGCAGATGTCTGTTAGCACTCAAATTAAAGCTAGTTTAATGGGCTATGAAGTAGTTCAATACGTTTATCGTCGTTGGGGTAGTAGTTTTCATGATATTTGCTAAAATAAATTAATTTATAGTTGTTCGGACAAATTTTCGTGTGCCAAATTTATATTCATACGCGAATATCATAAAAACTACAACCCCTACGAAGATAAGTGACATAAACTACTTTATAGTAAGTTAAATTTCCTTTATTTTGAGTGCTGGCAGACATATGTGCGTCTAATGGATCTAGAGATATATTTTTCAAAAATCAAAGATTTTATACGAATAACTAGAAATTAACAGTTTGTGAATTTATTTTGACAAATATCATAAAAATTACTACTCCTACAAAGATAGACATTGTTAAATATTTCATAGTACGTTAAAATAGCTTTAATTTGAGTGCTAATATACATCTAGACGTCACATAGTTCCTGAGATATAGAAATAAATTAACTAACCACTAATATTTCAGTACATTTTTAAGGAATGTTGCTTTATAAAAGGCTATAACTCGAAAACTATTGATATAGCTTGATAACTATTGATCAGGACTCATAGCAGGAAATTTACTCTTCTTTAAATAACGTTCTTTTAGATTTTCTAGTATTGTTGATAATTTTTAAGATATAGAGCTCCGAATGAAACATTAATGTTTTTTAAGGTTTTGAAACAGCCGCCATTTTTATTCCCCCAACCTTGGCAGACTTATTAGTTTTGACTCGTAATCATACACAGTTTTCATTAAAATAGTCAAAAATTGGTGTGAAATAACTGTATTTTTTTCATTTGTTCTTGATTAACTTTTTTTAAAATTAATTCATGTATATATTTTATGCATGTATGTTTCTTTAGATATTAATTTAATATAATTGAGCAAGACCATGTGAAATTTGTATGCATATATTTTTTTTTCTATATTTAAAATGTTGACTATTATACTGGGAGTAAATTATATGTAGATATATAAGTAAATATTAGGAAAAAAATATTATGTAAAAAACAGAAAAAATGAAAATAAAAAGATTTGTGGATCGGATTCTGACTTCAACTCGGTTTGGATCTGTCTAGTCAATGAGCCACTAAAAAATGGTGTCATGGAAAGTGTAGCTCCCTAGAAAAAAATTAAAGACCGGAATTTTTGGATTCAATTGAATGATTGCACTTAGACGAGTAGTGAGTAATTAAGTAGCTAAATATGCCTACCTACTTAATTACTAACTTAGTCCGATCTAAACTTTATAATATTTTGTCTTCATGAAGTTAATTACTTGATAAAATTGCAAGTTTAACAAGTTTTTAAAATTAATATAGCCAAATAAACTAGTTTTTAAAATATTTTAACTCCTTGATCTAATCGTACAGGTTTTGAGTTTGAATATTTATCGTTACGTACTAAGAGTATATATAAAGCAGCGCAATCCACGCACTGAAGACCCCCCAGTGAGTTGGATGCCGGGAGAATAGAACCCTACGGGTGGTAGATAGGACTGGGATAGGATCTATAAATCCATAGCTGTTGATTGGAGTCCTGATGGATTGGAAGAAAGTTTGTATTAAATTTATAGCATGAGCTTATGTTCTATAAAGCATTACACAGTTTTGCTCCATCAATTTGGGATCGATGGTGAACAGATAAGTTATTTTCAGAGGAGTATTTTTCGAACTTATAATTACTTCACTGTAATTGAGTTTATTTTTTTCAGGATAATGATGTATTGACCTAAGATTTACATGAAGACTGTTCCTTGTTTGACTGTTTAAGTTGACCAAAAAATAAATAAACAATTAGTTTTAGATATAATAATTTAAGTTTTAGGATCTTCTAAATTTAAAAAAGTGATTTAAAAACCAAATCATGCACTAACATTTTAATCGAACGCTTTTCTAAATCCTAACAACCTCTCATTTGATTTCATTTTTACTTCTTGATGAAATTTAGGAGAGAGAGAAAAAGGAGACACGTTATTTTAGAATCGTTAATTCAAAAAACAAAGAGTTTCTAGAAGGTATTTCGGTGTTTAAAGAAAACGCCAGTAAATCAAAAAAATATTAAGGAACATTGTTCATTGTTTTTGATATTTAAGAAACTTAAAATTTTTTTCTACTTGTTGAATTACCCAAGAGACAGAAATACATTTTTTGTTAGCCGTAACACATTGAGTAACTTAACACCCTGTTATACGTCTTGGATAGCACATAAAAAATATTTTATTCTTATTCATTTCACTATTTTTATCTTTTTCATTTTACACTTTTTTTATTTGTACATATTTTTTCTACTAAACGTTTATTAAATCAGGGAAAAATATTATGATAAGTAGTTTTTTTACTAATTTTTTTAAACATATAAAATCGTTATGATATAAAAGTCAGTATTTTAATCAATAAAAAAAAAAATGTATTTACCGTACCGGCAATTTTAATGCTGTGTTGTCATTGGACAAACCTTACAATCATCATATGAAACACAATGACCAATATAATAACGGAAATTTTATAATTTTTAAACTTTGTTCATAAAAAATTGAAATTTTTTTTTCCAATATTTAAAAAAAAATGTCCGAAGGGGTTAAAATAAAAATATGTATCAAATCGGAACGAATGTAATAAAGAAGGGAACAAGCATAAAATTATTTTTTGAATAATTCATAAAAATCTTTTGTATATTATTGGAAAAATAGTGTAATTTGAATAACTAAAAATGTAAAAAGAATTACCATGTATTGTTCTAAGATCTTTAAAATTGTAATATAAATTTGTCCTACCTTTGTCGAATCAATTTTTGATAATAATATTATATATCAGTAGTTTTAGACAAAATAATAGTTTTCTAAAATAAGCGATTTAATTTAAACTTTAATAAGATAGTTAATAATAAAATTAAAGTTGGTATCTGATTCCTTACACACACAAACGCACTGGTTTTAATCGCTCATTACACTCCTTGATTTTAGCATGTATCTTTTGAATAAAACAAAAAAAGTGATTTAATAGAAAAAAAGGGACTCCTACATGATTGGAAAAATTATAATTTGAACTCATAATTTAAGTTTTCCTTTCATATTTACTTATTTTAGTTTATAATAAGGATTTTTTCTTAATAGTTTTTTTTGACCTTTTTAATTCAATATTCCTTTCACAAAGAATTTTTTTGTTAGTTAATTTGCAAAAATTTTGTATAGAGAAAGACACGATACCTTTTTTTAAATCTTCTGCATATTTACTATCGAGTCCTACTAAGATGTGCGACATTCAAGACCCTTTTCTCCAGCGATCGATCAAAATGGATTCTCTTCCTCGAAAACAAGCGAACTCCGCTAGAAAAAAAAACTCCCTGAGGCTAAACATGTGCTCGGAAGTAGGGGATGATAAGAGCAATATTTGGAGACATGAATGCCCCATAATTCAGTGATGGGCGGGGTAGTTCTCGAAGGGTGCTGCTACTTAAGGGAGGGAGTCAGTCTTCGGGAGCGACCCTCGAGTTTGGGCTTTTAAGGTTCTCTGTTATCTCCGATTTAATATATCTTACTTTTAGATTTCTTATAAATCCAGCTAAAATTTTTAGATCAATACGGTTATTATTCAAAATTTTACGGTAAGGAACATCACGAATAACACCGGGCAACATAAATTTTGATAACTACCATGTTATTCATAAAATAAAAGAATGGTTTTAGAGTTTACATTTGTAGAAACAGGGTTGTACCGAGGATCAAAACTAGCGGGGAGGCAAGCCATAATCAATCAGGTTGTGACATTTCAGTGCGGAAAAGGCGAATGAAATCAAAATTGTAAGAACATTATATTTTATAATGTCAGTGCTTTATTAGTTTTTATAATTATTTGCTTGAAAAAATAGGATTTTTATTAAATAAATAATTTTTTTCACTTCTAGGAGGTAATGCTCCTCCTGTCCTCCTATAGGTACGCTCTTTTGCACAAACGTGAACAATATTCTTTGATTTTTAATAGTTTAAAAAATAGTTTTTGTAAAATTCTTGGTTACATGTTATTTCTTAAAAAACAAAATATCTTACCTTAGATGAAATTAACCTCAGTTATGGCGCATTAGAGATTTGATCCTTAGATTAAGGACCGATTCATTCACCACTTCATAGCTGGTTCCACTCAAATTAAGCTTAAAGGAGGCTTTTTACGCTGAAAAGTCGTTTTGTTAAATTTGTTAGTTAGAACGTTTTTTGCCGATGACACATCTATCCTATCCTTCCATCCTGACCCTGTAACAAGCTCATCCAATCTCCAAACAAACCTCACCCGGATTGAACAATGGTGCAACCAATGGCGGATAAAAGTCAACGAATCGAAATGGACCCATGTGACTTTCACTTTCCGCCGCAGCTTCTGTCCACCTGTTACTTTTAATAATATTCCTCTACCCAGATCCGACACAGTGCGATACCTTGGATTCATCTTAGACAAAAGACTCACCTGGAACCAAAATAAAAGACCTAAAAGACAAGAACTCAACAGACGATTTAGCCAACTATACCGACTGCTCAGCCGAACCTCTCCCATTTCTCATTAGAATACAATACTAATTTATAAGACGGCGAGAGGGATGCGCTGGGATCTTATGAGCTCTGCGCTTTTTTTTCTCATTTATTTATTTATTTTTATTCTTATTTTAGTATGAATGTGATCATTCATCACTATTACCTATTTATCACAATTGTAATATTTATCAATAAATAAATAATTAATTAATTAAAAAAAAAGTTTTTACATTAACCTTTATTATGTTTTATTTTTTTAAGCCTTACCTTTGATGAAAAAAATTAACAATATTTCAGTTTTGGCGCATAAGAGCTTTAGTCCTGAGATTGATGGTTGATATATCCCCATCTTCATTGGCACCAGATAAATAAACCTGAAGGAACCTTGAAACGTTAAAAAAATCGTTTTGTTTAATTTCTTAAATAGGGGGTATTTTTAGTTTAATTTTTTTTTTTTTTTGTAAACTGGTCTACTGCTGTGAGTACTATGTCTTGCATTTTTATCTAATGATAAATTCGTTTAGAACATTGGTAGCAGATCACTGGAGAGGGGAAGTCTGAGAGTGGAATAGGGAGAATGAAATCGTCAATTAAATGAAATAAAATCTAATTTATAATCTTAAACACTTTCTTGAGACTGGTAAATTATTTTAAATTAAATAATTTAATTTCTATCCATTTTAGTCTCAAAACATTTTATTTTTCTTATAGGTTTTTAAGGAATAGTGACTGTGATAAATGATTTTAATTTTGGTTTTAAGTGAATATTGACTAATTAGAAATTGTTGTTTTGACCTGTGCAGAATAGCCTGCATGGAGTTAGAGTTTTTAAATTATTCCAAAATTGTATTAAGTAGCTTATCCCTGACGATGGCCGGATTGGCCGAAACGTGGGACTTATAAGAAAAATAAAATGTTTTGAGACAAAAATGGATAGAAATTAAATTATTTATTTTAATAAAATAAAATCGTCAAATGGAATTAAATTGCTAAATAAAAAAAAAATGAAAATATATGTTTTTAGCACGAAGATGAGTATTGATTGTAAAAGGAAAACATGGGAAAACAAAAAAAATGTTGTTATATCATGCGATATATAAAAATTAATTATATTCAACTTAAGTCTCAAAACAATCTTTATTTCTCTAATAAGTCCAACGTTTCGAACTATACTCGTGGAACCTCTTAATTATAAATATTTATTTAAATAATAAATAGCAACCACAGTTTAAAAAAAATTGCTGGCTATTCTGCCCCGGCCAATAATTTCAGTAAAAATTACACTATTTATTTTGATAGTGAAAATTGATTGAGATTAAAAAGTTTTAAAATTAATATTGAGAATTGACAAAATAGAGTAATTTCGACTTAAATATTGACCTGGGTAGAATTTCCTGCAAATGTTTCTTTTTTTGCTTTATTAAGATTGTCGTTGAGGATGGCCGAATTGGCCGAAACGTTGGACATATATAGAAATAAAGGTTGTTTTGAGACTTTAATTGGATAAAATTAATTTTATTTAAGCAATTTCTTTGTTTTGTTAATGAAAAAAATGGAAATAAAAACCTTACCTTTGATGAAATTAACATTTCTTTAGTTTTGGCACATAAGAGCTTTAATCTTTAAATTAAAGACTGATTAGATATATTCATTGCAGGCACCAATAAATTGGTTTTTTTTTTAATTTCTTTAATAAATAAACAAAAAAACCTGACCTTTGATATTTCTTTTAAGTTTTTGGCGTAAAAGAACGTTAGTCCCTCGGTTAAGGACTGATTCATCGCTATTGTTCTTATAATTAACGTTTTTAGTTTAATAATTCATTAAAAATAAATTCTACTGCAACCGTTGGCTTACAAATATCTAAATATACAATTTTTGTTTTGCGGAATCAAAATGAAAATTATACCTAAGATCGATAATGACCAGATAAAATAAGAAATATCTTTTTCCCTCGGTTGGGCTTTTCCGATAAAATATAGCTGGAAGAGTTCTCGGAAGGAGACAAGAGGCTGCTCGGATTTCGGAAAAGAGCTGGCTGAGCGACCCTCAAGATTCAGCTTACAAAGAAGGCCAATACCACCGGACACCGAGCTATTGAAGGGAGCTCTCCAAGACTACTGCCGTTGCTGTTTTATGAAAGAGAGTGGGGCTTTAATTTGGGGTCCACTGGCCCTCTTTGATCCTTGGCTAATTAGTAAAGACTTTTAATTAACATTCCTTTGTGTCCTTGGTCCTTTTCCTTTGGCTTCCAGGCAGGACAGATTAGAAGGGCGTCAGGTGTCCTGTGGTCTGTCCTCCCCTCCTCAACCTCCAGGTTTTTCGCCGTTTCCTAGGAAATTCTTATTTCGTTACTCTTAAAAGGAAAAAGAACTCTCTTGAGAATATCAATGTTGTCTAAATACTAGAGAACAAATGATCCCACTACTTCGCAATTGTTAAAAACCTTAGAGCATACTATAAATACATTATAAAATTATCTCTCTACTCGTAACCACATTAATGTTTATCAATAACATTGACTATTTTCGATAACCTATTTCAAGGATCATTATCCTACTCTGAAATTTTTAATAGGTAGCTCGGCTAAAGATGTTAAACAGGATTCTAACATTATATTATCAAAAAAAAATTAGGTCTTTTAATAACCATAAAACGATGTATGGAGTCGTCATCAAGGGCATATCTTTGATAGAATTAAGCTAATAAGAAAGGAACGAAAAATGTTTTTGGAAACGGAATTGAAATTTGGATTAGCAGAAATTTTGATCTTAAAAAACAGTTTATTCCAGATTATTTTATATATAATGTTCAAGACTAATTTTATTGTTTTAATAGAATAAATTGTGTCAAACACTCATAATATTTCAAATGTACAACGTTTCGTCCATCCTAGCCTTCCCCAAGGACTATCTTAACTATAAATTTACACCTCACATCCAATTATTAAATGTTTAGTAGGCTTTTCTGCCTAGGTGTAATAATTTTAGTAAAATTAACCTGTTCTTTAACTTTTTTATTTAATTTTAAAACCTTTAATTACAATTTATCTTACATTTTATTATACAATAGGTTTATTTGGTTAAAATTATTAGACCTGGACAGAATAGCCTACAAACAATTTTAATAGTTGTATGTGATGTGTAAATTTATAGTTAACATCGTCTTTTGAGGATGACCAGGTTTGCCTAAACGTTGGACATTTAAAATATTAATAAAGAATGTTTGAGATTCAAGTAGATACAATTTATTAGATGTAAAAAGTCTATACCTGAGTTTTATAAGAATAAAAGAGATTAAATTTTAAAATACAAATTTCCCATACTAAAGGTGGTTTTTAATTTGTTTTACAATTTCTCCTGATTCACATGTACAGCACAGGAGCCTACAATGTTTGATATATTTGCACCATAATTTAAGATGTTTAATAAGCAAATTAGACATTTTTAGGATTGGTATAAAAACATAAAACAGAAACAATTGGCCCAAAAATAAATTAGTATCTGAATGTACGTATTCCATTCATTAAAGGTTACGTTTTTAAACCATATTTTTTTATTGTAAATATAATTATAGATTTCAATTATTATTTTGGAGGATTATATGTCAATAAGAAAGCAAGAGTGGGATTGAATAATATCAAAATGGATGGAGAAAGGCTTCTATTAAACGTTGATTATAATTGATGGGATTAAGAAGGCATTGATTGAGAAGGAGGGATATCTTGGGGACAACGGTGAGAAAGAATTCCCTTCAGTGTCCTAATTAGAGGCAAGGCACCTCTGGAGGGATTTCGAAACCTTTAAAACTCATCTTGTCAAATTAAAGGGAATTTTTCTCTTCCATCCTTCGGCTAATTTTTTTTTTCCCCCAAAAGTGGCCGATACCTCCCGATTTCTTTTCCCCTCAGTGCTCGGGCTTTGATTTGCATAACTCATTAAGTCCTCAGAGCGGATGACTTAACTCTTCTTTCACTCTGTACTTAATTAAAAACTAACTTTTCAATCGCGGGGTCGAGGGTGGAGGGGGGATCGGAGTGGGCAAGTTTGATCCTTCTCAAATATCGGATACTTTTATTGATATCTTTTCAATTCGCTTCCCTTTTCATCCCTTCTTTGGTCTCTATTAATTCCATTTTTAGGTGTCATTCGTCCGGAATAAGAGGTCTTCGAAATATTTTAAAACAAACTTTGTTAAGTTTTTTTTTTTCATATTAACGAAATAATCCTAAGCTTTAGTTTATAAAAACCGACAATGAGATCGAATCATTTGTTTTTATAGATAAAATAAATCTTTCCTTTGTTTTATTTATTTATTTATTGAACTTTACCAACTGTATAAAAAAAAAAATACAATCTGTAAATGCAATAAATGTTTCAAAACTTGTGAAAATCTTTAGAAGGAACCACACAATGGCGGTACTTCAATCATTGCTTTAGATAAGAAGATCCCTTTGCTATCTTCTTTTCAAACGCCTCGGAGTTGTATGAGGGATAGTTAAGGATTAATACTCGTAGATTCATTATCATACCCTAAAGTAAATTCTCCATCAGTTGGACCTGAAATCAATAATTGTGTTCTATTTTTAAAAAAAAGTTTTGTCGTCACACATAAAAAGTAAAAAATTAAATAAATAAATAAAATTACTGAATATTATTCAGTAAACGTTAAGGATATATTCAAATTTTTAGATTTAATAAATGTGGCCATATTTAATTATTATTTTAACTCTTTCCTGGTCACTTCTGACATGCGGGAAGGTTATCTACAGATTACCACCCTATTCTAACGATAGTGAGGTGTCATGTTTTTATTTCAGAAATAAAATTCGACAACCCAGACTGGATTCAAACCGGTGCCGCTGCAGTCACGAGCAAGATTTGGGCATCTTACTCGCTAGGAACAGCCCCTGTGTGTCGAAGCCACTATTAGCTTGACATATCTCGGAGACAACAAAATGCTAGTTTAATAGGTAATTAAAATCAACGAAACCTTCTCTTTCAAGCAATATGGTTAAACATTTATTCTGTCAATAAAATTGTGTTAGTCACATTAATAATTTATATATATATTTTGACATATTTATTATAATCATCACATCGCTTATTCAATAGAAGTATAATGTAGAAAATATGACCGTTGATTTTTTTTTTTTATTCACATACTAAATATTTCACTATATTATATTAAAACGTTTTTATTGATCACCGTGTAATATTTTAATTTACAATCCCAACAACTAGCATTACAATTTAATGAACAGTTGTATAATCTGTAAAATCCGCCGTTGGCAAGGGGTTCCCCCATCCTAGTAAATAATAATAAAATACAATTATAATAAAAATTATAAATAATTATCCTTGAATAGCAACGGTTCCCAACTTGTAGAGGTCTGCGGACCATTGAGCCAGAAATTGAACCTAGTGAGGACCACCTATTTGGTGCCAAAGGGCAAAAGTTTGAAAAATAGAATACTTTAAAGTACATTTCAGTTTACTTTTATAGGACATATACCTATTAAAATATACCAAATAATATTAGTATCAAACATAAATAATATACAATAACATTATGGTATTATAAACATTAAAATAACTATAACAATAAACTTCTCTTTCTTTTTTATCGGAAATAATTCCTTGGGTTGTATTTCTTATTGATAGATTATTACAATCTGCTCAACGTTGTTGGGCAATAGTTAATAGTGATAACTAATCAAATTCATACTAAAATAAGAATAAAAATCGATCATAAAATTAAAAAAAAATAATCTCTCT
>NW_027105356.1:673360-676181 GCF_000696795.3 Halyomorpha halys
TTGTTTTATAACTTGGTAATTAGTCGTAGACAATTGCCACTAAAATGTTCATTGTAATTATTTTGAGGGGACTAGATGTCCCAAAATAATAACCCTCCCAAAATATGTGTTGCCTTATTCCCCTACCACCCAAAATACTAGTGTTTTTTCTTCAAATTACAGATGATCGAGCTTAAGACACTTCATTCCACAACACTTGTCTTTGGATCCGTACCCATTTTCTGGGTACCTGATCGATCCCACACGCAGCTACATCGGGCCCTAGCTCCGGTGGCGCTGAAGGGTGGAGATAATTAAAAGAGGGTTTGTGCCACGTTCTTTGACTGTTCTTACACCGTTCAAAAATGGGAGTATCAAAGCGGCCTTTATTAAAATCTTAGCGCCTGAGACTGAAGCCTTTCTGGCCGTGACGCCTTTGACCGTTGGCCGCCCCGGGCTTAGGGCGCATCAATATTCCCCGAGCTACCTCGTTATAACGATATTAGTCAGCGTGCTCCTACATATCAAAAAGGACCCTTTGCGCGGTGATCAAATGGAGTTTCGGTTTTCGGCTCCGTAGTCAGCCTGTATAATGCCAGCGCTCTAATTCGGTTAGCCTTCCTCTGTCTGAGAATAAATTAGGATCCTCTCGACTGTTTGCAGTTCGGCGGCGATTTCACGGCTCGCCGAGCGGTCTGTGTTTAGTTTCACATTTGATATGTAAAGCAGTACCTCTCTGCCTTCCTACCGCTTCTTATTTTATGATTGAAGGGCTCGCTGACCCGTAGCGGTAACACAGGTAGAGAACATGGGCGTGAATCATTTCCATTAACTACTCTTGACTTTAGATTCAGAACGTAATGAATTATGTAATTACTTGTACCATCATTGGCCTAAAAGTTTATGAATGTATAATAATATAAAACAATTCATAGGCAATCAAAATAATATATCTGAAATCTTAGTACACTAATTACTTCAATTATTTTATTTTTATTATAATTTAATATGCTTTTTAAATCTTATTCACAAAAATGGTCATTGTTTCAAAAACTAATGGAAAAACAACATAACATTTGATAAATAATCTATTCAGAACATTGCTTAATTTTTATTTAAAAATTGTTTTTATTCGATATATCTGTAATAATTCATTCAATTTCAAATAATAAGTACATCCATAAAAATTATAAATAGACTCGTGTTTTTTTTACTGTTGTATATGTAATATAATATTTATTTTCAACAAGCAGTAACAATTATGATTGTATAAACTTTTTCAACATTGAATGATTAGTATATCATCAGCGACAGGAATACAAAATTGGGCGCCAATTATATTCTTGCCGAATGCTAAGTACATCAATTACTACTACCATCCCATCAGCATTTATCAGAGCCCATCAGGATTCATCAAAGCGCCGACCGGGCAGAGATCCACAGACCCTGAGGAGCAGGCCATAGATCACGACGATAAGAAGTTGGCCGATTTGCATGAGTTGATAGCCTACTCAAGATATTTACGAGGCTCGCCATTGTAATTACCAAACCTCTTTCAATTAGACTGCCTACAAATCAGCTTCATCAGATTAGAATTCGGCCTTCGATCCTTCCCTGTCAACATTCCGGGCCTCAGTTCTTCTTGTTATAATAATGATTGATAATGATTAGATTCTGGGGGAATTTGAAGGTTGCGTGAAGCATCAAATTTAAATTACTTGTTCATTTCTGGTGAATGATTCTATATTGTAAGTAAACATAAGCCATGTATAATTAATTCAATTATTTAAATTCTCACCTGGAATCAACACATCAACATCAGACAAACTCAAACCTACGCGGTTAGCAATGCTATATCCTATCCTAAATAAAAAATCCAAATTAAAACCAAGAAATTATTAATTCTTAATTTAAAAATGATTCTCAGGCTACGGCTGTGAAGTCTGGGGAACAGCATCCTTTACGAAAATTACAATCTTTTCAAAATAAACTCCTAAGAATCGCAGTGGATGCTCCTTGGTTTGTAAGAAATGGCCAATTACATCGGGAATTCCAAATAGAGTCATTGGAGGATTACATCAAAACATGATTCATAAAGTTCCACTTCCAGTTAAAGGGGCAGTGGTCTACAACTTGGGAAACCCAACCACAACCCGAAGAATGAAGCCCAGGCTGCTGCAGGACATCCAGTTATAAATTCTGTATTTATCTATTTCTATTATCGTCACTACTACGATTTTATTAAATTCCATAGTTTTTTTTTCTTCGTCCTTTTTTCAAATTAACTTTTTTTAGCAATAGAGGGCAATCGTTTGTATTTTTAAATCTACGAATGTCATTATTTTTGTGATTAACTTTTCTCTCTTACCAAAAATTATTATTTTAATCTATTTATTGTATCTTAAATTTTCTTTTAATTTATAACGTTGTATATAATTAGGGGTGTCTTTTGTAGGAGATTATAACCCTCCTCCCCATAATCAGCTGCCAAAAAAAAACTATTGTATCTATCATTTAAGACCCACCGGTCCGACCTGCTGTTAAATAATTAAATACAAAATATTTTAATTGTAGAATAAAATAAAACAGAGCACACTTCTCTATAATTAGTACCGTTATCAACTATCGACATAATTCGTAAAGAACAACTAAAGCTTAACGAAGCAAAATTCTACCAGGATTTATATCTTTATATATAAAGATTAATATTTTTGTTTCGAACTAGCAGCATTTCATACCCTATTTCTTACTCAAAGCTTAAAATAGATTAATAAAAATGTATTGTTTATTATATAGAAAAAATATATTTCTTCTATTCTAATTGTTTTTCATAGTTTATAAT